>NC_088870.1:7682087-7853744 GCF_032884065.1 Artemia franciscana | reverse complement strand
GTCTGCTTTTGTAATAATAATAGATTCATCCCTTCTTAAATTATTAAGAACCTTTATGTCTTTGATAGAATTATTTGGGATTTCTGATTTTAAAGCAAACTCTGACAGGGTTTTAACTGTAGAGGCTCTTACTAGGCTAACATCTTTGATTAGGATGGGGTTTCTATGTATCGATGTTTCTATTGAAGAGATAATTTCTTCTACTGGGACTTTATTAGTTCTAAGACATATCTGTTTATATAAATTTTATATCTGTTCACTGTCAATAAAATGGTTTCATCCCTATTTTGAACTGCTTTACTTTTGTCATGGAATGACGAAAAATTTCGTCATTTGAATCGGTTAAATAGAAATTTACATAGCCAAATGTACCTCAACAAAATAGAAAAGGTTTGGATTTTGGAGTATTTTTGCCATTTAAGGTATTGACACCGCCGAAACAATGATACTGCCCTAAAAATTGCATAGAAAACTATAGTTTTCTGCTTCGGTTATTTTTCTCGAAAAGGCGAGTAAAAATGGAGTACCTGTACAGTACTTAAAAAATGTGAAATTGTGTTTCTTTTAATACACGTTCAGGGTAATTTATTTTTTGCGATATGTACACAATATACTAAATATACAAGTATCTGGCAGAAACTCCTTTTGCAAAAACAGCTATCGGTTGTTTGAGATAAATTCTTTGATTCAGTTTTTTGATTTTTATCATTTTTTTGATTTTTAATTGATTTATCAATTTTATTTTTAATGATTGTTATTATTTTTTTTTATTTTCAATTTTAATTTTAATTATTTTCAATTATTTTCAATTTAATTTTTAATTACTTTAATGATTTATAATTTATCAATTATGTTTAATTGATTATTTTTTTTAATTTTGTTTTTATTTATCATTTTCTTTTTGATTATTATCATTAATCTTTAATTAAAAAACCTCTAAAAAGTCTATAAAAGGTCAAAGGGCTAAAAATTTAACATATCCATGGAGCTTTAAGGAAATAAAACTTCAGGTTTGAAAGTAGCCTGCTTGTAAAATTCTGATTAAGAAACAATGAGCGCAGTTTTAAAAGAAAAAAAATGATGGGAGACCAAAATACCTGAGAAACTGGGTGCTATATCAATATGGTTAATGAGCCATCCACCGTAATTTCCAGCTTCAACAACTTGTGATAACATCAACATTGCAATAATTAATTGAATGTTACATCCAGCACCTGCCATTACAAAGAGGCATAGAGCTGGTCCTAAATGGCCTAAAAACAAAACAGGTTTTAATTTTTTTTGTTTTTTTTTCACCTAAAAAAAATAAAACCTCACTGTATTAAGTTACGGATTCAGTTTCTTAATTCTTCAAATTTATAAATACATTTCTGATCTCAATATGGCGGGGGTCATATAAAACTACTAGAGACCCCCCCCCCCCCTAAAACAGCAAACCGAGCGATAACTATTTTCCCTACCATAAGACTAAAACATTTGTATTCAAAAATACAACCGGTAGTAAAACCTACGAAAAGTGAAACGACTTTGAGAAAAGAATAAAAAAATAAAGCTATCTTCCCCATTCTAAGGTAAGTTTTAGTACTAAAACTAACAGTAAATCTAGATAACTAATTTTCTACATTTTTACGTGGGGATAGAGGGAACACTTTACTAGTCTCTTGCATCGAGGCTAACCTTTGAGGGAGGAGGCTATGGTGAAATTATTCGTAGGAAGGATACCCAAAACAAGCCAAGATTTATTTTAGGCTGCAGAAGGAAAATCAGACAAACCAGTTGCTGAGATGAGAAATTTCCTTCCCTTGTGGATCCTTCTTTCAATTTTATGATTTGAAACAAGCCAATATACAAAACCAAGTAATTGCACCCAAAAACCTGCAAAGACAAGTCCTGAAACAAAAATCAATATTCAACCAGCGTTTGATAACAAATAAATAAAATTGACACTTAAAGTAAGTAATATCAACCCAATTACCAATAAGAGTCCATATCTTTCGTACGGCAACGGTGGACAGCCATTTCCTTTTTTTGCATAAATCGGCGAATGGGCATAATATCAAAGTTGAAATCCATGATAAAAAATATGGTAGAGCCAGGATGACAGCATTCTAAAAAATGAAATTATGTAAGCAAAGAACAAACTAAAAGGCAGGGGCTTTATCGTTGTTTTAGGTTCTTTTTTTCCAAATATAAACAGAGTTTTCTGCTAAACAAGGTTTTAATTGAATTCTTTTTAAGAGCAAGAACATTAGGCCCCAGGCAGGTCTGCTCTTACATTAGGTCGCGATTTTGTGTTTCAGAAAAAATGAACAATCTTATCGAGCGAACCATAATTAAATCTATGTATATTTGGGCCCTTGGAATGGGGATATTGTGATTTTCCTGTGCATTGTTGTAATGTCTTAGCTAGAAATATGAAGTGATTATGAGCCTCATATTCAATTTACAGCAAAATCAAGCTTTATAAAAGATCGGCATTTTGTAAAAATGGTGTTTGAAACTCACCCTACTTGTGCTCAAGACTCTCAACCTTCAAGGGTCTGTAATTACATTCAGTAGACGATTTTTTGAAAAGATACTATGGGCTGAAAGAAGTAAACACCAATTTCTTCAAAGTGTCGATCCATCTAGATTATTTTTTACATCGTGAAATGGCAGCATGGTAATTTTCAGAAGAGACTATAGCAATTTTTTGTATGATTTTTCCATAGTATCTTCAACAGATGTGTTAGGAATCTGTGAAAAATTTCTTGATGAAAATAATACATTTCGACATTCTGAAAATTATCGATTTTTGGTGTTAGTCGCAAAGAGATTAGGAGGGAAGGAGGGGAGGTATGGTCCACTCCAAATTGTCCAAAAGAAGTCAATGAGAATCATGGATCATTTTTTAACGCACCCTAGGAAGGCAAAAGAATTATCTGAAACCAAAGCATCTTTTGTATTTCTTCATGATCTTCATTTACAGCAAATTTTTCACCTTAATATAGACAAAGGGTTCTTATTAATCCAGTGTAGAGATAATTTTTTTAATAGCATGAAACTCTTGGTTGAAAATAAGCATAGCCATTTATCAAGAGCAAGGAATAAGTTTATTTTTACTTTTATTAAAAATGAGAGATCAAGATAATGTTTAAGATATCAACTTTCTGAGATTGCCAATAAATATAAACTGTTTGATTTAGTCACTGAGCCACCATCACTCTATTCATATAAAACGAAATTGAATGGAATAGTTCTTCCTGCCTATAATAGTGGGGACTGAATATAAAGTGATTTATTTATATATTAGTTTACAAGTCCCATCCGTGTCTCCATGAGTCGATTTTTGTTTCGCTTCTTTTCTTTCTCTCTCTCTCTCTCTCTCTCTCTCTCTCTCTCTCTCTCTCTCTCTTTATGTACTCCGCGAAAGTTACTGAGGTGTAATTCCTTCTTTTTTCTCTCTCTATTATTAAAGGAGACATAACGAGTTGCCTTCCTGTCTCCTTTGTATAAGATTTATGTGTATAATTTCTTGTTTAATTAAATAAAAAAAAACTAATTTTTTAACTGAAAGTAACGAGCAACATTAAAACTTAAAACGAACAGAAATTACTCCGTATATGAAAGGGACTGTTCCCTCCTCAACGTCCCACTCTTTGCGCTAAAGTTTTTCACTGTTTTAAAAAGTATATTTGAGAGTAAGAGTCAAACTTTAGCGCAAAGAGCGGTGCTTTGAGGAGGGAAGAGCCCCTTTCATATACGGAGTAATTTCTGTTCGTTTTAAGTTTTAATGTCGCTCCTTACTTTCAGTTAAAAAAACTTTTTTATTTAGTTTCTGAACGTTTTTGAATTAACGCATGTTTGGATTTTGGCTCTCCGCACATGAATACTAAGACCAAAATTTGCATATTGTATTTAATTTTGGCTAAGCGGTTTTTTCTTAGTTTTGATCGGACGATTTTGAGAAAAAAGAGTGGGAAGGAGGCTTAGTTGCCCTTCAATTTTTTTGTTACTTAAAAAGGCAACTAAAACTTTTAATTTCTTACAAATGTTTTTATAAGTAAAAAAAATACACGTAGCCTAACATACGAATTAATTTTCGTATCGAACTTCTATATTCGTATATTTTATTACGAATACGAGGGGGTTTGCCCCCTCTTTAATACCATGCTTTTTACACTAAAGCTTAAATTTTGTCCCAATTAATTAAGTTTGACCCCTGAATCACAAAGGCCGTAGGAGAAATAGTTGAAATTACTAAAAATACGTAGCGTAAATAGCGGGTATTTTGGAGGAGATGAACCCCTCATATGCGTCATAGTTTCCGTTCGTTTGTTTTTTAATCCTGCTCCTTACTTTCAGTTAAAAAAAATTCTATATTTATCTTTTCATTGATTTTTGTTTTAAATAATATTAGTAAGTCCTGTACCCCCTTTATGGAAATTCTCTCCTCCCATGTCAAATTCCTCCATGGAAAGATCCTCCCATGTAACCCCCTCCCCTCAACCCTTTCCCTATCCAAGAAAAAATTCCCCTGAAAACGTCTGTACACTTGCCAATAACCATTACTATATATAAATACTGGTGAAAGTTTGTAACTTGTAACCCCTCCCCCAGGGACTCTGAGGGAGTAAGTCGTCCCCAACGACATAGTTGTAAATTTTTTCGACGATGTTGAACAATGCGACTATCTCAGAATTTTGAACCGTTGACTTTGAGAAAAAATGAGTATGGGAGGGGGTCTAGATTTCCTCCAATATTTTTGGTCGCTTAAAAGTGCACTAAAACTTTTAATTTCCGTTAAAATGAGCCATCTCGCAACATGCTAGGACCACTCATTCGATACGATCACCCTCGGGGAAAAGAAAAAAAAACAACAAATAAACACGCACCCGTGATTGGTCTTCTGGCCAAAAATACGAAATTCCACATTTTTGTAAATAGGAGCTTGAAAATTCTGCATTAAAGGTCTCTGATACGCTGAAAGCAATGGTGGGATTTTCGTTGAGATTCTACTACTTTTAGGGGGTGTTTCTCCCTATTTTCCAAAATAAGGCCAATTTCCTCAGGCTCGTAACTTTTGATAAGTAAGACTAAATTTAACGAAACTTTTTAAATCAGGTTTTAAATCAGGATAAAAATCTAATTCCGTCCAGGTCCAAGGTCCAGGATAAAGGACCAAAAGTGGTCTTCGAAGTTATCTAATCCAATTCTTTGACGTATCTATTAGTATCAAATCCGATTTTTTAAAGTTTCGTTTACTATTGAGCCGGATTGTTCCTTACTGCAGTTCGTTACCACGAACTGTTTGATTAAATAGAAAAAAAAGTTTTTTTTAAACGAAAGTAAGGAGCTACATTAAAACTTTCCTCGTCAACGCCCTGCTCTTTCCGCTATAGTTTGACTTTCTCTTAACTGGACTTTTTAAGGCCGTAAGAAACTATAGCGTAAAGAGCGGGGCGTTGAGGAGGAAAAGCCCCTTTCATATACGGAGTAATTTCTGTTCGTCTTAAGTTTTAATGTTGCTCCTTCCTTTCATTTAATAAAACTTGTTTTTTTCAATTTAATTTTGGACGTTTTTGAATTAATATGTTCTGATCTTGGCTCTCCGCACATAAGAAATTAAAATAAAATTTGCATATTAATTAATTGCAATTATCGGAAGACTTTGAGAAAAAAGGAGTGAAGGAGGAGGCCAAGTTCCTCTCCAATTTTTTGATTACTTGAAAAGGCAAGTAGAACTTTAAGTTTTTTACAAACGTTTTCATTGGTAAAAACTATACGTAACTTACGAATTAACTTACGTAACGAACTTCTATATTCGTATGTTTTCATTGCGTATATGAGGGGGTTCAACCCTCGTTGAAACCTCGCTCTTTACACTAAAGCTTAAATGTCCCATTTAAGCTTTAGTGACTTTGAGCTTTAAGCTTTAGAACTAAAATCACACTCTGAATCCCATAAGCTGTAGAATAAATAGTTGAAATTACTAAAAATACTGTAGCGTAAAGATTGAGGTATAACGAGGAGGTAAACCCCTCATATGGGTAATAATTTTTGTTCGTTTTAAGTTTTAATGCTGCTCCTTACTTTCAGTAGAAAAAACATTTCAAATAATGCTAGAAAATCCCGCGGCCCCTTCATTGAAATTCTCTTCCCCCATGAATAGTTTCTCCACGGAAATATTCTCCCAAGTAACCTTCCCCCTAAACAAAAAAAAATCCCCCTGAAAACGTCTGTACACTTTCCAGTAACCATTAATATATATAAACACAGGTCAAAGTTTGTAACTTGCAGCCCCTCCCATGGGGACTGCGGGGGAGTAAGTCGTCCCTAAAGACATAGTTATTAGGTCTTTTGACTATGGTGAATTAAATGGCTATCTCAGAATTTTGATCCGGTGACTTTTGGGAAAAAATGAGCGTGAGAGGGGGCCTAGGTGCCCTCCAATGTTTTTGTCACTTAAAAAGGGAACTAGAACATTTCATTTTCGTTAGAATGAGCCCTTTCACAACATTTTAGGACCACTCAGTCGATACGATCAACCCTGGGAAAAAAACAAAACAAAACAAAAAAACAAATAAACACGCATCCGTGATCTGTCTTCTGGCAAAAAAAAAATTGTAGATAGGAGCTTGAAACTTCTTCAATAAGGTTTCCTGATACAGAGAATCTAATGATGTGATTTCGTTAAGATTGTATGACTTTTAGGGGATGTTTCCCCCTATTTTACATGTGGAGATTAAACCCCACATTGGGAATCAAACATATAGACCCATCAGGTCAGAACCGGATTTGTTGTTAAGTATTTGGAGAAGATAATAACTTGATCACTTTTTAAGTAAAAAATCATGAGATATACGCGGAAATGTTACCTAGAAGTTTATATCTAGTTTTGACCAATAGTTGTACTCCAAATGAGTATATCCATCCAATCCCTCCCGTCTATTACAAGTACTTTCTTCATGAGCTCTACTAAGGCAATTAGATCACGAAAAACAAAATGAGCTGTCACTCATTTTTGTTTAATGTGGAGCAGTAGAAACGAAAATAGAAAAAACTTACACTTTTTATGTCAAAGCCAAAGATAGTCTTCAGATATACTGGCAGATCTACTAGAAGGATGAGGAATCCCCAGTTATGACCAATATTGGCTATTAAAATTGAATAAAACGGCATTGACGTCAGGATCGATTTCCATGGTATGGGCAAAGCCTAGAAAAACATTTTATTTCCATTTAGGGTATTACAGACTATGCTGCAAATAGTTCTATAAAAAATAAATGAAAGTAGGTTTAAATGTTGTTGTTTTGTTTTTTCTACTAAATATCTTTTTGTATAACTGTCCAAAATGAACTATTTTTTCGGCAATAAAATAAAAGTTTGACCCCCATATCTGGTTCATTTATTCTCCCTTTTCCATTGGGGATTTCTATTAGGAGTACTTTAAATCTTTAACCGAAAAGTCCAGACAAAATTGAGTTTATAAATGAGGATTAATTATATATTTCATTTATTAAAATGTAATTCCTCTTCACATTATTTTCCTTTTCATTTTCTTTTATTTTTTTGAGAAAAGCTTATAGAATTTAAAAAACACCTTACCTTGTTTGACACATGTGCATCTTTTGCAATTTCTGTTTTTATATATGTTTTCTCCTTTTCACTTATTCTTGGATGTTCTTCAGGATTGTCATGAACTAAAAACAGCCAGAATACGGCCCAAATGACACCGAAACAGCCTTCAACATAAAACACGGCCTCCCAGCCAATATTCTCAATAATTAAACCAGTTAGCAAAAGACCTGACACCGTACCAAGCTCAGCACCTATAAAAAGAATAATATCAAAACCTGTGGTATAAAAGTAATTGACGAAGCCCAAAATTTTCCTCAGAAAAAAAATAACCAGCATTATCTAGCACTACCCAACAAAGTGCTAATGCAAATTACAATATTGTGAATGAAAAGTATTAATCAAGTTTATTTTAAATATCTTTTTGTGTTTCCATTATATTTAGCCAAAAGTAAAGGACCCACTTTTGCTAATGTGTACTGTGCATATAAACCTGTGGTAGCACATAGGACCAATACTCTGCTTGGCAGAATAAGGCTAAGGAAACAAAAGAATTGGTTTTGTATTATGATTTTGAATATGTACAACATAATTAAATACGTTCCAAAAATAAATTCAAAGCAGTCGATCAAAGCTTAGAGCCTTAAGAAAGAGATATTAAGGCGAAGTTTACACATCCCTATCTACAAAAATGTAGAACCTAGTTTTTTTCAAGAAAATAACAAAAGTGTCTATTTTTTGTTGTCTTTTTGTGGTAATTCACGTATATTATTAAAAATTTGAATTTTGATTTAAAATTCTAATACTAATTAAAAATAATAAGAAAACGTTCAACTGGGGACATTTTATGTCACAAAACCACATTTTTTTCACAAAGTGGCAAAACTCCATCAAGTGGCACGATGACAAAAGCCATGGAGTGATATTTCTTTTAAGAAGTAACATTTTAGTTTCGTTGTTATGATGCACAGTCCAGTGTTTTTATGACAGTTGTTATTTACCAAGTGATTTATAGCGATCGCAAATTCTGTCGGTCTGTTGGTCCCGGTTTTGCTAGTTTAGGCACTTCCAGATAAGCTAGGACGATGAAATTTGGCAGGTATATTAATGAACAAATCAAATTAGAGATAGTTGTTTCACCGATTTGACCATGGGGAGGGAGTGGGGGGACGGTTAATTCGGAAAAATTAGAAAATATGAGATAATTTTAACTTACGAACGGGTGATCAGATCTTAATGAAATTTGATCAATAGAAGGATTACGTGTTTCAGAGCTCTTATTTTAAATACCAACCAGATCTGGTGACATTGAATGGAGTTGGAGGGCAAAAATGAAATATTCCAAAACGCTTTGAGTGGAGGAATCGGGATGAAACTTGGTGGTAAAAATAAGCACAAGTCCTAAATACGCGATTGACATAATAGGAACGGATTCACTTACTTAGGGGGAGTTGGGGGGATGGTTAATTCTAAAAAATGGAAAAAGGAGGTATTTTTAACTTACAAAGGAGCGATCGGATCTTAATGAAATTTACCATTTAGAAGGACATTGTAACTCAGATCTCTTATTTTGAATCCCGACCGTATCCAGATTCATTGGGGGAAGTTCGGGGGGGGGACCAGAAATCTCGGAAAACGCTTAGAGTGGAGAAACCAGGGTAAAACTTGTTGGAAAGAATAAACACAAGTCCTAGATACGTGATTGACATAACCAGACTGAATCTACTCTCTGAGGGAAATTGGAGGGGATGTTACTTCGAAAAAATTAGAAAAATTTAGGTATTTTCAACTTAAGAACGGTTGGCCGTTCGTGAGGTATATTCAAATTTGATATTTAGAAGGAACTCATTTCTCAGAGCTCTTATTTTAAATCTCGACCAGATCTGGTGACATTGGGGGAGTTGGAGGGGGAACCGAAAATCTTGTAAAACGCTTAGAGTGGAGATATTGGGATGACACTTGGTGGTTAGAACAATCAAATGTCGTATATATGTGATTGACGTAAGTGGACTGGATCCAATCTCTTGAAAATTGGTAGATGTGTCAGGAACCTGCACAAATTGACTTGATAAAGTCATTTTCCCGATTCGACCATCTGGGGGGGGGGAGCTGAAAGGAGAGGAAAATTTAAAAAAATGAGGGATTTTTCACTTACGAGTGGGTGATCGGATCTTGATGAATTTTAATATTTAGAAGGACCTCGTGTCTCAGCGCTCTTATTTTAAATTTCGACCGGCATTAAGCCTCTGATTTTACTTTTAAATTAAACTATTGATTCTTACAATTTTGCTAGAGCTCCTGCCATATGAGCTCTTTTCTCTTCCGACCTCATTACAAGTGCAATATGGGCTCTTAGCTCTTGTTTGTATTAGTTAATCTTTACTGTTCACAGCGTCCAGAAGTGGAGTCTAATTCAGATGATGGCAGAAAGAATCAAATTAGTGTATAAACTTTCATGAACTAACAACAGCCAGATACGGCCTAAAAGATACCGAAACAGCCTTCAACATACAGCAAAACCTCCCATCCTATATTACCAATAATTAAAACGGTTAGCAGAAGACGTGACATTGTACCAAGCTCAGCACATATAAAAAAAATAATATCAAAGCCTAAGGAAAACAAATAATTGAAACCCAAAGTTTACCCCAGAAAAGAATATAAAACAGCCAGCAATAACTAGCACTAACCAGCAAAAAACTAATACACGTTACAAGATCACGAATGAAAAGTTTATCTTTTTTGTGTTTCCATTTAATTTAGCCAAAAATAAAGACCCACTTTTGCTAAAGGGCACTGTGCACATAAGCCTCTGGTAGGACATAGAGCTGAAACTCTTTTTGGCAGAACAAGACCTAGGAAACAAAAGAATAGGTTTTGCATTACGATTTTGAATATGTAAAGACAATTAAATACGTTCCAAAAATAACTTCAAAGCAACCCATGAAAAGTTTAGAGCCTTAGAAAAGGGATCTTATTGCGAAGTTTACATATCAATATCTACAAAAATGTAAAATTCAGGGGTTTTCTTAGAAAATAACAAAAGTTGTCTTTCTGTGGTGGTTTAATTATATAATTTGAAATTTTAATTTTATCATTTGGACTTGTGAAGTGTTTCTGGCAGTTTTGGTGTCATTTAGAAATAGTAAATAAAATACACAAAACTGCAATTTTTGCACAAAGTGGCAAAAATTTATCAACTGGCACCATGGCAAAAAGCTATCGAGGGATACTTACATTCGTTTGGCGAAATAAACAAACAATAAGCTTAAAAGAGTCATAAAGCGCTCCTGAGAAAGCCCTAATTACACAAATCTAGAAATAGAGTTATTTTAGTGTAGTATATATGGAAATAATTACCTCCATAAACCAGGGCTGAAATGGTGCTACGCTCATTAGGTATCCATTTTGCAATCATTGGATGCATAGATGGGAATGACGGACCCTAATAAAACAAATAAGTACTTTTAGTGAAAAATCAAGAAACTATTGGACAGAACAACACAAAGATGTGTGCCAGTCTAAGCAATTATTTGGTTTTTAAGCTCATGCTGAGTATTTTTTTTTTATTCTCAATTCTTAATTATGAAGGGTATAACCTGGTCTCTAGTTGTGGAAATGAGGATGTTTTGATTCCCCTAACTCGCATTTCAAAGTGTCAAAAGATTCGCACAGATTTATCAAGACTGATTTCTTAATTCTGATTAAACAAAAAAAGCAAGTTTTTTTTAAACTGAAAGTAGGGAGCGACATTAAAACTTAAAACGAACAGAAATTACTCCGTGTATGAAAGGGGCTGTTCCCTTCTCAATGCCCCTCTCTTTAAGCTAAAGTTTGACTCTTTCTCTCAATTCTACTTAAACAGTAAAAACTTTAGCGTAAAGAGCAGGGCGTTGAAAACGGAACAGCCCCTTTTATAAACGGATTAAGTTCTGTTAGTTTTAAGTTTTAATGTCGCTCCTTACTTTCAGTTAAAAAAAATTAGTTTTTTTATATTTAGTTTCTGAACGTTTTTGAATTAATGTATGTTTGAATTCGGCCCTCCCCACATAAATAATTAAAACAAAATTTGCACATTCATTCTTTTTTTGGCTAAATGACTTTCTCTTAGTTTTGATAAAATGGTTTTGAGAAAAAGGGTTCGGAGAGGAGGCCTAGTTGCCCTCAAATTTTTTAGTTACTTAAAAAGGCAACTAGAACTTTTAATTTTTAACCAATGTTTTTATTAGTAAAAAATATACGTAACTTAAGAATTGACTTACGTACAAACTTTATATTCATATATTTTTATTATGTATGAGGGGGTTTGTCCCCTCGTTAATACCTCACTCTTTACGCTAAAGATTAAATTGTGTACCAATTTTTAAAGAGTCACAAAAGCCATAGAATAAATAGTTGAAATTACTAAAAATACTTTAGCTTAAAGAGCGAGGTATTGAAGTGGAGATGAACCCCTCATATGCATAATAATATCTGTTCGTTTTAAGTTTTTATGCCTCTTCTTACTTCCATTTGAAAAAAGGAGCTTGAAACTTCTACAATAGGGTTCTCTAATACTCTATACGCGATGATGTAATTTGTTTTAGGATTCTATGACTTTTAGGAGGTGTTTCCCCCTGTTTTCCGAAATAAGGGAAATTTTCTCAAGCTCTTAACTTTTGATGAGTAAGACTAAATTTGATGAAACTTATATATTTAAAATCAGCATAAAAATCTAATTCTTTTAATGTATCTCTTAGCATCAAAATCCCATTTTATAGAGTTTCGTTTACTATTGAGCCGGGTCGCTCCTTACAGTTCGTTGCCACGAACTTTTTGAAATACCAACACTGATCATGATGAGAATGACAATAAACATATAAAAATATAGGTAATTTTTTGTACTTCAAATATTTTATTACTAATAATTGATTGACAAGATGTGACCAAAATTTATAATAGAAAGTTAAATGAAATGGGATGTCTGCAGTTACTATCTGAATAGCCAAAAATTTTCTTCAATCTTAACATTGCATATGATGGAGCTTGAGCCAAAACTCTCTCCTTAAAAATCTCCCTGTGTCCACTGCTACGGGATTTCAAACAACATACAACCGGTATTCAACATTACACTTTTGACTATATATTGATAAGAAGAATGAGTTTGATTATTTAAATTGTTTGTCTAGATTTACCATTGGAATTCAATACGTGTTGAGTTGGAAGATGAAAAAATTGAAAAATTGAAAAAATGAAAGATCAGCAATGAAAAATAATTACATTTTGTAATTTGAAAAGTAAAGGTACCAAAAAGTAAATAAAATTTAAGATTTCGGCAAGGGATATCAGACCCCCTCCCCTGTGTTTTTGTCTGCTAGGGTTAGAAAATACTTCCTAAGAATTTCACACTTACCAGGGCAATCCCCATCAAAACTCGGATAAACACAAGATATTGCCATCCAAGATAGGCTGCAGGAGGCACAAGAACGGTCAAAACTGATGTTAAGAGCACCGAACCGGTAAGAAGATACTTTGTACCAACCACTTCTGCTAATCTACCACCTGGAATATTGGTTGTAATATAACCCCATAGAAAGCTGGTGCTGATCAATGCTTGAATTGGCTGACTCCATACAAAAGGACCATCTTCATTTTTACCTGAAAACAAAATAAGATATTACGATTTTGGGTGGGTTAAAATTTGTTTGTTTTGTGCAACATTGTCATAAAATTTCGTTGCTTCTAAAAGAGTGTTGTGTTTTTGAATGGTTAGTTTCAATTTCAGCGAACGTCTAGTTTGTAAGAATTCTAAAAAAAAAATGGGAAATATCAAAAGACAGATATTTGAGACTGTAGATGCCGGTCCTGAGTAGCAACATTTTAAATCAATTTTTAGAAGTGTTATTTTTCTACTTTGGGCTAATTAAAGGCTTTAAAAACCGTCTTACAGTCAAATAATAAATGTTCCTCTTAGATCATTTGTGTTTTGTATCAATATAGTGTGGCCTATTTATTTCTTCAATGTTATAATTGTTCCTTTGGGTAAAGAACGTCCTTATTGTGCAAAGCTTTAAAATTATTCTATTACTAAAAAATAACAAATATTCAAACTTGTATTTGATCTTTTGATGGTTGTATAGCCCCTATAAGGCTTAAATCCAAGATTTAATAAAATAATATATTTATGTGGACGCTCAAAAAAGGTTTCAAGTCATCAATTCCACTTTTCAAATTGAATTTGAATTTTTTGAACAAAAATTGTGAAAATTATGACTCAAACTTGATTGGTGTTTTAAATCTCTCTTCCCCTCCCCTATATGAGAGATAGTACAAAAAGTACTTGTCGGGGATGAATATTTTCTGGAAGGATGTAAACATTAATTTATTAATTTTAAACTTGAAGTTGAAAACTGGGGTTAAGGGGGTGGGAGCCCTCCCTATATTTAAGAGAGCTCTTGAAAAATATTTACAAAAAAAATTTCTCATTTGCGCCTCAATTTTGACGAATATTTGAAATTTTAGTGAAATATATAGAACAGAAAATTTGATTCAGAAAGTTTTCTTTGTCTTCCTTGCAGTATTTTAGCAATTGTGGAGAAATTGTTATTGATAAGACTTACCAGTAAAATTTTCAGAGTAAACTTCGCATTGTATCAATCCAGGTTTTGTCGTGTTGTCTATGATTTGCACATTGTTGTTTACAGCAGTGTAATTTACCATTGCCACAATGGCAAGATTGATGCTATTCCTCACCAAAAATATATTGATGTAGCCAAGAAAGGCCATGAATGCCATAATATATCTTGCGGGTAGATGACCTTAAAAAGAAATTACTTAAAATCATGAATATAAAATTTTTCACAAAGAAAACTGTCTATGTCGGGAAATTGACGTTATGCATATCTGTTACCGCGAATATCCAAAGTTGTTGAATCCAATTTTGAACTTTTTCAGTCAACTTTTTCAGTTTTATGCAAGTTTTGACAGTGAGAGGTTAGGTTAGGTTTTAACCCATTTCTTTACCCATAACCTGATGTAACCTAACCTAAGTTAGCCGACAATCAGAATTCTTTTTTTCTACGTCATATCATCAGAAAATATTTCCCACACTTTAATGGGATTGTCCTTTTTTATCTGTTAATAGCAAATAAAACGGCTTATCCCCACGGTAAAATTAGAACGTGGAGACAGCAAAAGATTCTTGTCTGAAGGTAGGATGTTTTGGTACTTTCATCCTCTCCCCGTGACGTTGAACAATTTAAATCTTTTAAATTCTATTTAAAGATCGGTTTCGACAAATGAAACTTGAAAAATACAGTTTCGTTTTGACAGCAGTTGCATATATTTCAAAGTAAGTTTATACTAAATTTGAGCAAGCGATCAGAATTCTTTTTTCCGTTTTTCGATCAGCAAGCATTTTCTTTCTTTTGTTAATTTAAAATATTTGGGACCAATCATCCTTCACTTTTCAAACAGTTCGTGGTAACGAACTGTAGTAAGGAGCGACCCGGCTCAATAGTAACCAAAACTCTAAAAAATTGAATTTTGATATCAATAGCTACATCAAAAGAATCACATTTTAATGTTGATTTTAAATTTATAAGTTTCATCAAGTTTAATCCTACCCATCAAAAGTTACGAGCCTGAGAAAATTTGCCTTTTTTAGGAAAATAGGGGGGAAACACCCTCTAAAAGTCGTAGGATCTTAACGAAAATAACACCATCAGATTCAGCGTATCAGAGAACCCTACTGTAGAAGTGTCAAGCTCCTATCTACAAAAATGTGGAATTTTGTATTTTTTGCCAGAAGACAAATCACGGGTGCGTGTTTGTTTGTTTGTTTTTTTCCAGGGGTCATCGTATCGACCAAGTGGTCGTAGATTATTACGCATATAAGGGGTTCTAAAAATACTTTAGCATAAAGAGCGAGGTATTTAGGAGGAGATAAATACCTTGCTCTTTATGCTAAAGTATTTTTAGTAATTTCAACTATTTATTCTACGGCCTTTCTGATTCAGGGGTCATTCTTAAAGAATTGGGACAAAACTTACGATTTAGTGTAAAGAGCAAGGTATTAACGAGGGTACAAACCCCTCGTATACATAATAAAAATATAAGGTTATGAAAGTTTGTTACGTAAGTTAATTCTTAAGTTACGTATATTTTTTACTAATAAAAACGTTCCTTACAAATTAAAAGTTCTAGTTGCCTTTTTAAGTAACCGAAAATTGGAGGGCAACTAAGGGAAAGCCATTTAGTCAAAAAAAGAATTAATATACAAATTTCATTTTAATAATTTATTTGCGGAGAACCAAAACCAAACATGCATTAATTCAAAAACGTTCAGAAATCAAATAAAAAAAAAACTAATTTTTTTAGCTGAAAGTAAGGAGCAACATTAAAACTTAAAACGAACAGAAATTACTCAGTATATGAAATGAGTTGTCCCCTCCGCAATCCCTCGCTCTTTACGCTACAGTTTGGCTCTTTGCCACAATTCTACTTTTTAAAACAATTAAAAGCTTGTGAAATATTTTTACCACCTTAAAAAGTCGCCTCTGTTCGTGTTTAAAAAAAAAATATTGAAAGAAAACTGACAATAAAGAGTTGAACAAAACTCACTTGTTTTAAAATCCATTTTTCTTGAGTTTTTTTTCACACACGCACTCGTTTAAGGCAAACTGATGAATGTGAATGGGTTAGAGTCGCGTAAGCTTTACTTAGTAGATAAAATCAAAAGTTTACTAACATTTGAATATTTATCGTTTATAATTCACTAAGAATTGAAGAAAATTAACATGTGACTGCATAAACAATTAGGTCAGTGGTTCCCAAGTGGTTTCGTTTTGTAATTTTGTAATATATTATTAATAATTACCATTTGCTTTGCTGATGACGGCTCTAAGATAGAGCCCAAATGTTCATTTAGAAAAATATCACTGACTCAAAATAAATCCTCGTTAGTTTTACCTTTTGTTATCCCCTCCTGTGGGCAATTCTTCCACGTAAATCCTCCCTCTAAAACAGTTGCCGCTTGGAGAATTTCCCCCAATAGTAAAATGTTTCTGCCAAAGGGAAAGTTAGAAAAATAAGAAGAATGAAGAAAAGATGGGACACTGGAATATTCTAGCTATATTCTAAAATACAGATGGAATTAAAATATCTTGCAGTGGGTTATTTATTTTTAAATTATTATTTCTTTAAATAATTTTATTCATATTTTTGGGGATCATTGCAGAGTTATCATAAAAGGGTAAAATAAAGAATATAGAAAACAATTGGCTTACTGATTTGACATAGGAAGTTCTACAATACAGCTATAAAAACACATCAATATGTGTTTTTATGCATTTGATTACCTATTTACATTGGGCAAACGAATCGTGGGGGGTTCAAACTCCTCCCTTGGATACACACCTAATGGACACGTTCTAGATCGCAATTGCTGAACTTGTACCATGTGCAACAAATATCAGTGCCAGAGCAAGTCCACAGGAAGAAATTACTTGTTCTTTTTGGTCCCAGCCAGTATTTTAGTGCACTTTCGTTATGGGGCTCTGCTTCATAGTTGCTGTTAATTTCATATTTTCAAATATTTTTTTAGTCTTTATGCTGCCTAATAATTATAACTCAACCCCTTAAAGTGTAGAAAATTTTAAGTAAATAAATGTTTAAAAATAAATGTTATAGGATACTCTAAACTATATATTCTACATGTATTTTGGAAAATAAGTAGAATATTCCAAAATCCCTTGTTTTCTTTGCTCTTTTTATTTTTCCAGTTTTCCCTTCGGTTGATCAATTTTACAGGTGATGGGAATTTTCCATGGGATAATTTTTAGCAAGAGGGTATTTTACCATGAGGGAATGACCCAAGGGGAAGGCAATAATCAAAGGTAAAAACTACAAGGGATTATGCTCCAGCTACACAAGTTACTTATATCATTTGATTAATTAGTCCTACATCTATCTTTTACCGAGCCAGAATTTATGATACTACTTAAGCATTTTCTTACTACTTAGAGTTCTTCTTGGTGAAGAATCTAGACTTCTCTAAAAAAGCAAAATCGTTCTTTCTTCAAGAATTTTCAACCAGTTTTCATAAATTTTTTTTCATCTGAAATACCTTGTTCACCGAAATTTTCAAAATTTTATTCGGAAGATCAAAGAAATCCGTTTTGGCTGCTCAAATTTGTATGCGGGGTATTTTCTACGGGATTTGTTGACAGGGTAAGTATTTTATGGAGGAAATCAGCCTAAAAAGGAAATCTAATATATACCAAATGATATGTTTTTACCAAAAGATTAAACTTTTCAAAGTTTCGGTTTTGGTAAGTTTTTGGATTAATTTACTAATGAGGCAGCTAAAAAATAGACATATATTTAAAATAAGGGACTTTCATATGGAGTAGAAATATACTTTCGGTTACGTCGAGAATTATCTTTCGTCTTCCTTCTTCTCCTAATTTTGAAGTATGCACCCTTAATTATGTGGATGCAATGAATTTTCCCTTATTTCGACAAACTGTTAGATCAATTGGAACAAAAACGAGTGATCAACAGAAAAATTTGGGGCATATATGCAACTCAGAGTGTATACTTGCATATTGGGAGGGGTTTTAAAGCTCCTTTCTAACACAAACAAATTTATTTTTTGATTCACGATGAAATTTTGATTCTAAGAATGTCTCTTTCTTACCTGTCTCATTATTGAGTTAATCGGACAAGCGTGCTTTTAATTCGAACTCAAAGCTTAAAGTTTCTGTAGTAAGTAATCATATGAGTTTGTTTTAAAACAAGAGCTAAGAGCTCACAAGGCACTTGTGACGAGGTAGGAAGAGCCAAGAGCTCATATGGCATGAGCTCTAACAAAATTCTAAGAATCAATAGATTGATTTAAAAAGAAAATCAGAGGCTTAATGCCGGTCGGTATTTAAATTAAGAGCTCTGAGACACGAGGTCCTTCTAAATATCAAAATTCATAAGGATCCGATCACCCGCTCGTAAGTTCAAAATACCTCATTTTTTCTATTTTTTTCCTCTCCCTTCAGCCCCCCAGATGTTCGAATACGGGAAAACGACTTTATCAAATCAATTTGTGCAGGTCCCTGACACGCCTACCAATTTTCATCGTACTAGCACGTCCAGAAGCAACGAACTCGCCAAAGCACTGGACCCCCTAACTCCCCCAAAGAGGATAGATACAGTCCGGTTACGTCAATTATGTATCTACGACAGTTGCTTATTCTACCCACAAAGTTTCATCACGATCTCTCCACTCTAGGTGTTTTCCAAGATTTGCGGTTTACCCCTCCAACTCCCCAAATATCACAAGATCTGGTCGGGATTACAATAAGAGCTCTGAGACATGAGTTCCTTCAAAACATCAAATTTCATTAAGATCCAGTCACCTGTTCTTAAGATGAAAATACCTCACTTTTTCTAATTTATCCGAATTAACACCCCCCCCCCCTTCCCAACTCCCCAAAAGAGAGCAGATTGAGTCAGGTTATATCATCACAGGACTTGTGCTTATTCTTTCCACCAAGTTTCATCTCGGTCTCTCCACTCCAAGCGTGTTCCAAGATTTCCCGTTTCCCCCAATATCACCGGATACGGTCAGATTTGAAAATAAGAGCTCTAAGACACGAAGTACTTCTAAATACCTAATTTCATTAAGATCCGATCACCCATTCGTAAGTTAAAAATATCTAATTTTTTTCAATTTTTCCTCTCCCTCCAGCTTCCCAGATGGTCGAATTGGGAAAACGACTGTTATCAAGTCAATTTATGCAGGTCCCTGACACATCAACCAACTTTCATCGTCCTAGCACGTCCAGAAGCACCAAACTAGCCAAAGTATTGGAAATCCCCTCCCCAACTCCACCAAAGAGAGCAGATACGTTCCAATTATGGCAATCACGTATCTAGAACTTGTGCTTATTCCTCCCATCAAGTTACATCTGGATCTTTCCACTCTAAGCGTTTTCCAAGATATCCAGTTTCCAAGTGTTCTGCTCCCCCCCCCCCAGCCCCCTCAGTCTCTGGATCCGATTTGAATTCAAAACACGGTATCTGGGAAATAAAATATTTCTATATATCAAGTTTCATTAAGATCCGATCACCCATTCGTAAGATAAAGATACCTCAATTTTCATGTTTTCCAAGATTTCCGGTTTCCCCCCTCTAACTCCCCCCATTATCACCAGATCTGGTTGGTATTTAAAGTGAGAGCTCTGAAGGTCAAGATTCTTCTATATTTTAAATTTCATTAAGATCTGATTACCTGTTCGTAAGTTACAAATAGCTAATTTTTTCTAATTTTCCGAATTAAGATTCGAAATTTCATTAAGATCCGATCACTCCTTCGTAAGTTAAAAATACATCATTTTTTAATTTTTCAGAATTTACCCTCCTCTCCCAACTCCCCCAAAGAGAGTGGAACCATTCCGGCTATTTCAATCACGTATCTAGGACTTATGATTATTTTTACCACCAAGTTTTATCCCGTTTCCTCCACTCTAAGCTTTTTCCAAGGTGTTAGGTTCCCCCCCCCCTCGTACTCCCCACAATGTCACCGGATCCCGTTCGGGATTTTAAAGAGCTCTGAGACACGATATCCTTCCAAAAATCAAATTTCATTAAGATCTGATCACTCCTTCGTAAGTTAAAGACACCTCATTTCTTCTAATTTTTCAGAATTAAAAACTCCTCCAAAGAGAGCGGATCCGTTCCGGTTATGTCAGTCACGTATCTAGGACTTGTGCTTATTTTTCCCACCAATTTTCATCCTGATCCCTCGACTCTAAGCGTTTTCCGAGATTTTAGGTTCCCCCCTCAATTCCCCCCGACGTCAGCGGATCCAGTCAGGAGTTAAAATAAGAGCTCTGGATTACGATATTCTTCCAAACTTCAAATTTCATTAGGATCCGATTTCTCCTTCGTAAGTGAAAAATACCTCATTTTTTTTATTTTTGAGAATTAACCCCCCTCCCCCAAACAGAGCAGATCCGTTTCGGTTAGGTAAATCACGTACCTAGTACTTCTGGTTATTTTTTCCACCAAGTTTCATCCCGATCCCTCCATTCTAAGCGTTTTCCAAGATTTTAGGTTCCTCCTAACTCCCCCCAATGTTACCGGATCTAGTTGGGATTTAAAATAGCAGCTCTGAGACACGATACCCTTCTAAACATCAAATTTCATTAAGATCCCATAACCTGTTCGTAAGTTAAAAATACTTCATTTTTTCTAGTATTTCCGAATTAACCGATCCAACACTCCCCCCCCCCCAGACGGTCGAATCGCAAAAATGACTATTTCTAATTTAAAATGGTCTGATCCCTGATACGCCTGCCAAATTTCATCGTCCTACCTTACCTGGAAGGGCCGAAAGTAGCAAAACTGGGACAGACAGACAGACCGACAGAATTTGCGATCACTATGTCACTTGGTTAATACCAAATACCATAAAAAATCTGTCAGTAGTTGCATAAAAACTTTTTGTTCGCTAAATATTGTTGATGTCTTGTGAGAAGTATATTTCAGGTGGGTATTGTATGGCAAACAGGGGACGAAGGGAATATATGGCACCGTGATGTGAACGTAATTAGAATCAAGTTTTATTCTTCTCACTGATGGTGCAGCTATAATTAAATGAAGAATAAATTATGTTCCATTTTAATTTGCTAAGTATAGATTTTTCCAAACGGTTGATCAATTTTTCGGTTGATCAGTTTTCCCTTCGGTTGATCAATTTTACAGGTGATGGGAATTTTCCATGGGGTAATTTTTAGCAAGAGGGTATTTTACCATGAGGGAATGACCCAAGGGGAAGGCAATAATCAAAGGTAAAAACTACAAGGGATTATGCTCCAGCTACACAAGTTACTTATATCATTTGATTAATTAGTCCTACATCTATCTTTTACCGAGCCAGTATTTATGATACTACTTAAGCATTTTCTTACTACTTAGACTTCTTCTTGGTGAAGAATCTAGACTTGTCTAAAAAAGCAAAATCGTTCTTTCTTCAAGAATTTTCAACCAGTTTTCATAATTTTTTTTCATCTGAAATACCTTGTTCACCGAAATTTTCAAAATTTTATTCGGAAGATCAAAGAAATCCGTTTTGGCTGCTCAAATTTGTATGCGGGGTATTTTCTACGGGATTTGTTGACAGGGTAAGTATTTTATGGAGGAAATCAGCCTAAAAAGGAAATCTAATATATACCAAATGATATGTTTTTACCAAAAGATTAAACTTTTCAAAGTTTCGGTTTTGGTAAGTTTTTGGATTAATTTACTAATGAGGCAGCTAAAAAATAGACATATATTTAAAATAAGGGACTTTCATATGGAGTAGAAATATACTTTCGGTTACGTCGAGAATTATCTTTAGTCTTCCTTCTTCTCCTAATTTTGAAGTATGCACCCTTAATTATGTGGATGCAATGAATTTTCCCTTATTTCGACAAACTGTTAGATCAATTGGAACAAAAACGAGTGATCAACAGAAAAATTTGGGGCATATATGCAACTCAGAGTGTATACTTGCATATTGGGAGGGGTGTTAAAGCTCCTTTCTAACACAAACAAATTTATTTTTTGATTCACGATGAAATTTTGATTCTAAGGATGTCTCTTTCTTACCTGTCTCATTATTGAGTTAATCGGACAAGCGTGCTTTGAATTCGAACTCAAAGCTTAAAGTTTCAATAGTAAGTAATCATATGAGTTTGTTTTAAAACAAGAGCTAAGAGCTCACATGGCACTTGTGACGAGGTAGGAAGAGCCAAGAGCTCATATGGCATGAGCTCTAACAAAATTCTAAGAATCAATAGATTGAGTTTAAAAAGAAAATCAGAGGCTTAATGCCGGTCGGGATTTAAAATAAGAGCTCTGAGACACGATGTCCTTCTAAATATCAAAATTCATAAAGATCTGATGACCCGCTCGTAATTTCAAAATACCTCATTTTTTCTAATTTTTCCTCTCCCTTCAGCCCCCCAGATGTTCGAATGCGGGAAAACGACTTTATCAAGTCAATTTGTGCAGGTCCCTGATACGCCTACCAATTTTCATCGTACTAGCACGTCTAGAAGCAACGGACTTGCCAAAGCACTGGACCCCCCTAACTCCCTCAAAGAGGGAGCTATCAATCACAGGACTTGTGCTTATTCTTTCAACCAAGTTTCATCTCGATCTCTCCACTCCAAGCGTGTTCCAAGATTTCCCGTTTCCCCCAATGTCACCGATACGGTCAGATTTTAAAATAAGAGCTCTAAGACACGAAGTACTTCTAAATATCTAATTTCATTAAGATCCGATCACCCATTCGTAAGTTAAAAATATCTAATTTTTTTCAATTTTTCCTCTCCCTCCAGCTTCCCAGATGGTCGAATTGGGAAAACGACTGTTATTAAGTCAATTTGTGCTGGTCCCTGACACATCAGCCAATTTTCATCGTCCTAGCACGTCCAGAAGCACCAAACTAGCCAAATTACTGGAAATCCCCTCCCCAACTCCACCAAAGAGAGCAGATACGTTCCGATTATGTCAATCATGTATCAAGAACTTTTTCTTATTCTTTCCATCAAGTTACATCCGGATATCTCCACTCTAAGCGTTTTCCAAGATTTCCGGTTTCCAAGATTTCTGCTTCCTCCCCCCCCCCCAGCCTCCTCAGTCTCTGGATCCGATTCGAATTCAAAATGGGGTATCTGAGAGATAAAATATTCCTATATATCAAGTTTCATTAAGATCCGATCACCCATTCGTAAGATAGAGATACCTCAATTTTCACGTTTTCCAAGATTTCAGGTTTCCCCCATCTAACTCCCCCCATTATCACCAGATCTGGTTGGTATTTAAAGAGAGAGCTCTGAAGGACAAGATTCTTCTAAATTTTAAATTTCATTAAGATCTGATAACCTGTTCGTAAGTTACAAATAGCTCATTTTTCTAATTTTCCGAATTAAGATCCAAAATTTCATTAAGATCCGATCACTCCTTTGTAAGTTAAAATACCTCATTTTTTTTAATTTTTCAGAACTAACCCTCCTTTCTCAACTTCCCCAAGGAGAGCGGAACCATTCCGGTTATTTCAATCACGTATCTAGGACTTATGATTATTTTTACCAAGTTTTATCCCGATTCCTCTACTCTAAGCTTTTTCCAAGGTTTTAGGTCCCCCCCCCGTACTCCCCACAATGTCACCGGATCCCATTTGGGATTTTAAAGAGCTCTGAGAAAATCAAATTTCATTAAGATCTGATCACTCCTTCGTAAGTTAAAAATACCTCATTTCTTCTAATTTTTCAGAATTGAAACTCCCCCAAAGAGAGTGGATCCGTTCCGGTTATGTCAATCACGTATCTAGGACTTTTGCTTATTTTCCCCACCAATTTTCATCTCGATCCCTCGACTCTAAGCGTTTTCCGAGATTTTAGGCTCCCCCCTCAATTCCCCCCGACGTCAGCGGATACAGTCGGGAGCTAAAATAAGAGCTCTGGGTTACGATATTCTTCCAAACTTCAAATTTCATTAGGATCCGATTTCTCCTTCGTAAGTTAAAAATACCTCATTTTTTTACTTTTGAGAATTGACCCCCCCCCCTCCCCCAAACAGAGCAGATCCGTTTTGGTTAGGTCAATCATGTACCTAGCACTTCTGCTTATTTTTCCACCAAGTTTCATCCCGATTCCTCCATTCTAAGCGTTTTCCAAGATTTCAGGTTCCCCCTAACTCCCCCATTGTCACCGGACCTGGTTGGGATTTAAAATAGCAGCTCTGAGACACGATACCCTTCTAAATGTGAAATTTCATTAAGATCCCATAACCTATTCGTAAGTTATAAATACTTCATTTTTTCTAGTATTTCCGAATTAACTGGCACAACACTCCCCCCCCCCCCTAGATTGTCGAATCACAAAAATGACTATTTCTAATTTAATATGGTCCGGTTCCTGATACGCCTGCCAAATTTCATCGTCCTAGCTTACCTGGAAGGGCCGAAAGTAGCAAAACTGGGACAGGCAGACCGACAGAGAGACAGACCGACAGAATTTGCGATCGCTATGTCACTTGGTTAATACCAAATACCATAAAAAATCTGTCAGTAGTTGCATAAGAACTTTTTGTTCACTAAATATTGTTGATGTCTTGTGAGAAGTATATTTTAGGTGGGTATTGTATGGCAAACAGGGGACGAAGGGAATATATGGCACCGTAATGTGAACGTAATTAGAATCAAGTTTTATTCTTCTTACTCACGGTGCAGCTATAATTAAATGAAGAATAAATTATGTTCAATTTTAATTTGCTAAGTATAGATTTTAATTAAGAGCTAAATGGCTGTAGTATAAAAACTTGTACCCTATTGGGAACATTTTAAGCCAATAGTAAGAAAAAAAAATCATTATTTACTCACAAGAATTTTGAGGAGAAGCATATGCTTAGACTGTGTGGTTATATTTGGAACAACATATTTCAATGTGGTTTTTAACACTTGTGAAATATTTTTTGTCACCTTGAAAAATCGCCTCTGTTCGTGTTGAAAAAAAAATCGAAAAAAACTTGCAATAAAAGTTGAACAAAACTCACTTGTTTTAAAATCCATTTTTCTATAGATTTTTTTCACCCAAGCACTCGTGTAAGGCAAACTGATCAATGAGAGTGCTTTAGAATTGCTCAAGCTTTATATTTAATAGATATAACTATTACTGAAATTTAAATATTTAACGTTTATAATTAACTAAGAATTGAACACAATTTATATGTTACTGCATGAACAAATAGTTCAGGGGTTCCCAAGTGGTTTCGTTTGAGGCTTTCTTGACTTGATTAAGAAAGTGATTGAATTTAGTATTAGATTATTAATAATTACCATTTGCTTTGCTGATGATAGCTCTAAAATACAGAGCCCAAATTTTTGCTTAGAAAAATATCATTGAATCAAAATAACTCCTCGTCGGTTTTACATTTTGCTATCCCCTTCTGCGGGCACTTCTTCCACGTAAATCTTTACTCTAAAACAGTTGCCACTTGGGGAATTTTCCCCTATAGTAAAAATTAGCAGTAAAAGAAAAAGTTGGATACACACCTAATGGACACGTCCGACATTGCAAGTGCTGAACTTGTACCGTGTACAACAAATATCAGTGCCAGAGCAAGTCAGAAGGAAGTAATTACTTGTAATTTTTTGTCCCAGCCAGTATTTGGTGCACTTTCATTGTGGGGCACTCCTCCCATGGTTGCTGTTAATTACATATTTTCAAATATTTTATTTTAGTCTTTATGCTACCCAGTAATGATAACACAACCCCTTGAAATGCAGAAAAGCTTAAGTAAATAAAAGTACAAAAATGAATACTATAGAATACTCTATACTATTTATTCTACATGTATTTTGGAAAATCAGCAGAATATTCCAAAACACCTTGTTTGTTCTACTCTTTTTATTTTCTTATTGGTGCTTCAGCTGCTCAATTTTACAGGTGAGGGGAATTTTCTATGGGATAATTTTTGTGAGAGGGTATTTTACCATGAGGGAATAACCCTAAGTGGGGGGGGGGGTGTAACAATCGAAGGTAAAAACTACAAGGGATTATACTCCAGCAACACAAGATACTTATATCAGATTTTATGGAGAATCAGCCTAGAAATGAAATGCTTACAAGGATTTTAAGGGCCATGAGCATTTAAATGGGCATACTTTTTCATTTTCTTCTTTTGATAATTATTAATATATTTTGTATTCCAGGGCAGCCATTAGTCTGTGGTGACTCCTCGTGACAAAGAGTAGGAAATGGATGAATGCATTATGGGCTTTTTGAAGACAGATTATGAATTCTCACATGGGAAGGGAGGGACAAAACGAAGATTATTCACCTGCAAGCTCCGTTAAGTTCAAATGAAATTCCCTATCTTAAGACTGGCTTTCCCAAAGCACAATGAAAACTAAGTAAACTAATGCCTTATTGCATTCTTGTTTTGCATTTGATAAGAAAAAGCTCCAAAAACTTGTATATAATAAGTATAAAAAAAATCATATATTCAACGTAATAAATACCACATTTAATTCAGCTGTCTGTTTTGAGAAATTTTTAAACCCGTACTATATAGAACCCCCAAGTATAGGTGCCAACAGACAGCACCATTTCAACTACCAAAGAGCTACCAAGAGTCTCTTTTCTTCAGTATTTCTGGTCTCCTCTGTGTTCTGTTTTATAAGAAAAAACGCCCTCTAGGCTAGTTCTCAAGGTAAAATTAACTTACCGAGATTAAGACTGATCCGTGCTGAAAATATGATCCTTGGATACCGTATCCTCTCCCCGAGAAATTTTAAAACTTCTTTTTTTTCGGGAAGGGTGGGGGCTCAAATTTTCCCTATTAGAACTTTTTCAATCTTGGAAAGCACGGTTTTATTTTGACAACATTTGCTTGAGTTTCAAAATTGAAGTTTCATTAAACAAGGTAGCCTAACAATCAGAATTCTTTTTTTCTACATCATTCCATCAGAAAATATTATAGTCAAAGCGCCAGATTCTGTATAGTGCACCCACGCATGCCGGAAGGTAAAAAGGCTGAGGACGGATCTTAGTGTAGTTTACCATGTTGAAAACAAATATTATGGGGTACATGTTCACTGTTGGGGGGTTTCTGAGATATAGGCCAAAACTGCCAAATTTAGCCTATAACTAAGTGTGACAATTCAGGATGTTTTTACGAGTTACTGGGTTGAGATATCTGGCGTAATGTTACATCAATCAAAAGAAGATATCTAGAACTGCAAGAATATGATTTCTAAATTGAACAAAAACACTTTTTTAACAATTTACTGCAATTTCAAAATAAGTGCTGTAAAATTCAACGAATATCTCATAGAAAGGCTAAAAACTCGAAATATCTTTAAGGTAACAAATTTTTTTCTATTTTAGAAAAAAAAATTCATTCAATTCCGTACAATTTGAGCTAGAAAAATATAAACTATTTTTATTTTTTAAATGTCTGCGATTTTCTTTTTGCAGTTTCACTGAAATGATCACTAGCCGTATCGTGAAAAGGAACATAATTTTTTTTTGCTTCAAAGGGTAGGAATACTTCAAGCTTCCTAACTGTCTAAAATTTTTAATTTTTACTTAAAAATGAAAATAGGTTTAAAAAAAATTTGACTAAAAAAGTATTTTTAGAATGGACGAATATGTTTTCTGGTGTACTAAGGGGTCTGCAATTATTTTTCGAACCTGATTTGCCACTGATACGACTGAACTATTTACTAAATGAAAGAATTGTGCTTCACAGATGGGCTCAGTCGGTGCACTGGAGTTGTCTTACTTGGCCTGTCCGTAAAATTGGGTAATAGTGACTGATTAGGGAATTGTTGTAATTAAAAGTAAAAGGTATCAAATAAAATTTTTAAACATACTCCTCATTTTCTTCTTCCAAGAATTCAGATGGGGCAAGGTCAGACTCTCTGCTTGCCCTCCTCGTTCCGTGGCAGAAGAATAAGCTGCCTGAATCCTTTCATTTTTGAGTAGCTACAATCTTTCCTGCATCTTCCACCTTTGCATTTGCAGTAAGCTTCCAGGCTTCTTTACTTTGATGCTTATTATTTTTTCGGACCTGATTCGCCACTGATACGACTGAATTTTTTACTACATAAAAGAAATGTGCTTCAAAGATGGATTTTGTCAACGCACTGGAGTTGTCTTACTCGGCCTGTAAATTGGGTAATAGTAACTGATTAGGGACCTGTAGTAACTACATGAAAGAATTGTACTTCACAGATGGATTCAGTCGGCACACTGGAGTGGTCCTACTCGGCTTGTCCGCAAAATCGGATAATAGTAACTGATTAGGGACCTGTAGTAATTAAAAGTGAAAGGTATCAAATAAAACTTTCAAAAATATTCCTCATTTTCTTCTTCCAAGAAATCAGATGGGGCAAGGTCAGACTCTTTGCGTGCCCTCCTCGTTCCGTGCCAGGAGTATAAGGTGCCTGCATCTTTTAATTTTTGAGCAGTTACAGTCTTCCCTGTATATTTCACTTTTGCATCTGCAGTAGGCTTCCAGGCTTGATGCTTCTTTACTTTGATGCTTATTATTTTTTCGGACCTCATTTGCCACTGATACAACTGAACTATTTACAACATGAAAGAATTGTGCTTCATAGATGGATTCAGTCGGCACACTGGAGTTGTCTTACTCGGCTTGTCCGCAAAATTGGATAATAGTAACTGATTAGGGACCTGTTGTAATTAAAAGCAAAAGGTATCAAATAAAATTTTTAAACATACTCCTCATTTTCTTCTTCCAAGAATTCAGATGGGGCAAGGTCAGAATCTCTGCATGTCCTCTTCGTTCCGTGGCAGGAGCATAAACTACCTACATCCATTCATTTTTGAGCAGCTACAGTCTTTCCTGTATCCTCCACTTTTGCATCTGTAGTAAGCTTCCTGGCTTGATGCTTCTTTACTTTGATGTTTACTATTTTTTCGGACCTGATTTGCCCCTGATGGGACTGGACTATTTACTACATGAGAGAATTGTACTTCACAGATGGATTCAGTCGGCACAGTGGAGTTGTCTTACTCGGCCTGTCTGCAAAATTGGGTAAAACCTTTTGTAATTAAAAGTAAAAGGTATTAAATAAAACTTTTAAAAATATCCCTCATTATCTTCTTCCGAGAATTCAGATGAGGCAAGGTCAGACTCTCTGCATGCCCTCCTTGTTCCGTGGCAAGAGCATAAGCCGCCTGCTTCCTTTCATTTTTGAGCAGCTACAGCCTTTCCTGCATCCTCCACTTTCGCATCTGCAGTAAGCATCCAGGCTTGATGTTTCTTTACTTTGATGCTCGTTATTTTTTGGACCTGATTTTCCACTGATGCGACTTAATTATTTACTATATGAAAGAATTGTGCTTCACAGATGGATTCAGTCGGCGCACTGGAGTTGTCTTACTCGGCCTGTCCGTAAAATTGGGTAATAGTAACTGATTAGGGATCTGTTGGTATTAAAAGTAAAAGGTATCAAATAAAACTGTTTTAATTAACATGGTTCAAGATTCAAGATTATTATTTAAACTTCTGTATAACACCCACCATATAAAAAAAAGGGTTTAGCCGGAGACACAAGGTCGATTGACAAAGACCCGGTATAACAATATAGCACACCTATTTGACAAAAAAAAAAGAAACAAAAACAAATGCATAAAATAAATATCAATAAATCCACGACTCACCACAAGACGGAAACCCACCCACAAAACAACTGACACTCGGCAAATATCAATCCGAAAAACAAAACAAAAACAGTGCGCAAGCGAGGGTGACCGAAGACTGGCAACTTATTTGAAAAAAAAAAGAAATGAGCCCACCTTATCAACATCAAACAAACAAATATTCACTTTAAGATTTTTTTTTTTATCACTGATTCTTGACTTTATTTATAAGGATCGAATGAAGTTGCTTTTTTATACCAGATCCTTGATTACATATTCCATATTTAATCAATGTAATAAATAGTATATTTAATGCAAATGTATTTTCGTGGGAATTGTCAAACTGGTACTTAAAGGGACTATCAAGTATATTTGCCAACAAGCTGGACTGTTTACTTCTACTCCGAAAAACTCACCGCAGCACCAAGCCACCTGAGGCCACCAGAACTACGCACTGTCCTCATACATAATAATCTAATCAAAGACCTCCACTTTACACCCTCCGAGTAAGCTTCCATTTCCCCTAAATCTTTCCATGCGACTTTCTTGCAACACTGCCTAGGACGACCTGCTTTTTAGTTAGCCGTGGACGGTTGGCTGAAAAGAGCAATCTTTCGTAATCTGTCATCCTTCACCCGAAGAACGTGCCCTAGCCAACAAAACCTTTCTTTGTTGTCACCCTAGAAAGGGGGATGAAATGACACTTTTCGCACACCCAACTGTTTGAAATACGGTTAGTCAACTGAGAGTAAATATACTTACACCTGTTTAACGCTAATGAAATAAAAAAAACAGTTTTTTTAACTGCAAGTAAGAAGCGACATTAAAACTTAAAACGAACAGAAATTACTCCGTATATGAAAGGGGTTGTCCCATCCGCAACGCCTCGCTCTTTACGCTAAAGTTTGACTCTTTGTCGCAACTCTACTTTTTTAAACAATAAAAAAAACTTTAGCGTAAAGAGTGAGGCGTTTCAGAGGGAACAACCCCCCTCATATACGGAGTAATTTCTGTTTGTTTTAAGTTTAATGTCATTCTTTTCTTGCAGTTAAAGAAACTAATTTTTTTTATCTAATTTCAGAACGTTTTTTAGTTAATGTATATTTTAATTTTGGCTCACCACATGAACAATTAAAACGAAATTTGCATATTAGTTGTTTTTTGCTAAATGGCTTTCTCATAGTTCTGATCGATCGAAAAATTTTTTGTTACTTAAGAATGCAATTAGATTTTTCTATTTTTTGTACGAACGTTTTTGTTAGTAATAAACATACTTTGTAACTTGTGGCCCCGTTAGAATGAGCCCTTTCGTAACATTCTAGGACCACTGAGTTGATACGATCACCCCTGGGAACAAAAAAGGGGATGTTTCCCCCTATTATCTGAAATAAGGCAAATTTTCTCGGGCTCGTAACTTTTTATGGGTAAGACTAAACTTGATTAAACTTATATATTTAAAATCAGAAATAAAATGTGATTATTTTGATGTCACTATTGGTATCAAAGTTCTGTTTTTTAGAGTTTCGGTTACTATTGAGCTGGGACGCTCCTTACTACACTTCGTAACCACGAAGTGGTTGAAATGAAAAGTGACTTGGGTCAATTTTCACTAAAATAAAAATGGAATTCTCATGACAATCGCCACACGGGCAGCAAACGCTTTTTATGCTGATTCTAAATCTATAAAATTCTTTCATTTTATTGTTACGCACCCAAAACCAAAAATCAGAGAATATTTGCCTGATTTTCAAAAAAAGAGGAAACAACCTCCAAAAAACAAGCGATCTTGTTGAAAATACTTTTATTAGATACATCATATCAGAACAGCCTACCTTAGAGGTTTCAAGCTTCAATCTTAAAAATGGCGAATTTGCATTTTTTTTTTTTTTTTTTTTTAGAAAAAACATCGTCGATGCATGTCTATTTGTTTTGTTTTATTCCTAGGGGTGACTGTATCAAACTGAAGGTCCAAGATAATTGGGAGGGAACTCACTCAAGCGTAAATTTAAAGCACTTTTTAAAGTGACCATATAGACTGCGTCAGGGGAAAGTCTTGTTTTCTGCCATTTTAGGGCACTAAACTATGACTTTACCCCTAAGAGGACGAATTTGTAATCAGTTTAAAATTCTAAGAAGTTGATTGACTCGAAAGTACCAATAACTATATCTTAGGCTTCCCAGTGACAAAAGGAGTAATGCCATACGGTGGCAGTCCTGTATTCAGCCAAGTTGATTCGCTTTATTTGTAATGAAATTAGGCTGCGTATAGTGTTCTGCAATTGTGTATCAGCTATAATTAGGAGAGGGTTAAGTCCTTGTTTAAGTGGGGAAAGGGTAGATTCCTATAAATTTACATTTTTATGGACAAACTGCTTGCTCTACTTGAGGCTTCAGATAAATGTTAGAAGAGGTAGAGGGGAGAAGGAATTAATTAAAAAGTTTCTCTATACAATTAAAATGTAAAATTCCCATATATACCAGCACATAGTATTCATAAAATGACTCCTGAGTCACAAAGACCGTTTAATCAGAACATATTTGAAAATACTAAAAAAAAAACTTTAGTGTAAAGAGCGAGGTGTTGACCAGGGGATGAAACCCTTCATATATGTCATAATTTATATTCTTGTCAAGTTTTAGTGTTGCTCCTTACTTTCAATATAAAACAAATTTTCGGAATTTTGTTTAAATAATGCTAAGAAATCCGGCATCCCCTTCATGAAAAATTGCCTTCCACAACGAAAAATTCCTCCATGGAGAGATCCTCCCACTTAATATCCTTCCTGACATAGATTCATGGAAAAGGCAAAACAGGTCATCATCAATCCCGCCCAAAAATTTCTTTGGGAGGTCAAATGCTGCTAGGAACTTAGTATTCAGTAATTTTAATGGTAATATTTTCTTTTTCTATTTATGCGAAGTACTTAAATGCATTTAGACAAATGTATGTAATGTATTTATCGATAAGATAAAACTACTGCAAAGGTTGTGATAGCTTCAGTAATGCAGAAGATGAAAAGTCTCACATAATTTTCTTCCATACTAACAATACTCCTTTTCATCCAACCGAAATTCTTTATTAGTAATATTAACAAGGACTTTTTTCCAAAGTTATAAATTTTTTAAAATATATTCAAAATTTATCAGAAATCAGAATTTAAAATTTAAACATAGGACGGTAATAATCAACGTACAATTATTGATTTAAGAATTTTAAAAGCAATTAACCAGGGAATTAAGACACTGGTACCTCAAATTATATTTTAGTTAGGCCTGGATATGATTTGGAAAACAATCAGAAATTAAAAAAGGGGGTTTACAACTGAAAGCAAGGAACAGATTTGAAAATTATTTGAACAATTATTCTTTATATAAAGGGGACTGTCTCCTCTTTAGCTCCTTATTCTTTACTGTTAAGTTTGTCTTTTGTGCAAATTTTTTAGTAAAATTTGCAATTCGATGAAAAAAAAAGATATTTCAAAGGACCAAAAGACTTCTGTTTAGTGAGCAAGATGTTGAGAAGGGGGGAGTCTCCCTTATACAGAATAATTTCAATTTGTTTTAAGTTTTAAACTTGCTAATTGCTTTAGCTGAAAAACCCTTTTGATTTTTTTTTTAATTACATTTCATGAAACTGTAAAGTCTTGTAAATACAATACTTTTTGTAACGCAGAAAAAATTATCTCTGTTTGGATTCTGATGGCTAATCAAACAGTCCGTGGCAACGAACTGTAAACAAACAGTGACCTGGCTCAATAGTAACCAAAACTGTAGCAAATAGAATTTTGATACTAATAGATACATCAAAAGAATTGGCTTATTATGTTGATTCAAAATATATTAAATAAAAAAAACTAATTTTTTTAGCTGAAAGTAAGGAGCGACATTAAAACTTAAGACGAACAGAAATTACTCCGTATATGAAATGAGTTGTCCCCTCCTCAATCCCTCGCTCTTTACGCTAAAGCTTTTAATTGTTTTAAAAAGTAGAATTGTGGCAAAGAGTCAAACTTTAGCGTAAAGAGCGAGGGATTGAGGAGGAGACAACTCATTTCATATACGGAGTAATTTCTGTTCGTTTTAAGTTTTAATGTCGCTCCTTACTTTCAGCTAAAAAAATTAGTTTTTTTATTTAATTTCTGAACGTTTTTGAATTAATGCATGTTTGGTTTTGTCTCTCCGCACATAAATTATTAAAATGAAATTTGCAAATTAATTATTTTGGCTAAATGGCTTTCTCTTAGTTTTGATCAGACGATTTTGAGAAATAAGGGGTGGAGAAGGAGGCCTAGTTGCCCTCCAATTTTTCGGTTACTTAAAAAGGCAACTAGAACTTTTAATTTTTAACGAACGTTTTCATTAGTAAAAAATATACGTAACTTAAGAATTAACTTACGTAACAAACTTTCATAACCTTATATTTTTATTATGTATACGAGGGGGTTTGTACCCTGGTTAATACCTCGCTCGTTACACTAAATCGTAAGTTTTGTCCCAATTCTTTAAGAATGACCCCTGAATCAGAAAAGCCGTAGAATAAATAGTTGAAATTACTAAAAATACTTTAGCATAAAGAGCAAGGTATTTATCTCCTCCTAAATACCTCGATCTTTATGCTAAAGTATTTTTAGAACCCCTCATATGCGTAAAAATCTCTGTTCGTTTTAAGTTTCAATGCTACTTCTTCCTTTCATTTGAAAAAACGTTTTCATGTTTATTTTTCATTGTTTTCTTACAGTAATGCTAGAGAATCCTGCCCCCTTGTCATTGAATATTTCTTCCCCCATGACAGATTACTCCAAGGAAAGATCCTCCAACATAGCCCCTTCTCCTCAGCCCCACCCCCAAACAAAATAAAATCCCCCTGAAAACGTCTGTACACTTCCCAATAACCATTACTATATGTAAACACTGGTCAAAGTTTGTAACTTGCAGCCCCTCCCCCTGGGATTGTGGGGGAGTAAGTCATCCCCAAAGACATAGTTATTATGGTTTTCGACTATGTTAAACAAATTGGCTATCTCAAAATTTTGATCTGTTGACTTTGGGAAAAAAATGAGCCTGGGAGGGGGCCTAGATGCCCTCCAATTTTTTTGGTCACTTAAAAAGGGCACTAGAACTTTTCATTTTCGTTAGAATGAGCCCTCTTGCGACATTCTAGGACCACTTGGTCGATACGATGGCCCCTGGGGAAAAAAACAAAAAAACAAAAAAACAAATAAACACGCACCCGTGATTTGTCTTCTGGCAAAAAATACAAAATTCCACATTTTTGTAGATAGGAGCTTGAAACTTCTAGAGTAGGGTTCTCTGATACGCTGAATCTGATGGTGTCATTTTCGTTAAGATCCTACGACTTTTAGGGGGTGTTTCCCCCTATTTTCCTAAATAAGGCAAATTTTCTCAGGCTCGTAACTTTTGATGGGTAGGACTAAACTTGATGAAACTTATATATTTAAAATCAGCATTAAAATGCGATTCTTTTGATGTTGCTATTGATATCAAAATTCAAATTTTTAGAGTTTTGGTTACTATTGAGCCGGGTCGCTCCTTACTACAGTTCGTTACCAACGAACTGTTTGATAAGTTTCATTAAGTTTAGTCCTAACCATCAAGAAGTACAAGCCTGAGAAAATTTGTCCGATTTTCGAAAAAAAGGAAAAGACCCTCTAGAAGTCGAAGAATTTTAATGAAAATTACACCGTCAAGTTCAACATATCACAGAACCATACTGTTGAGGTTTTAAGCTAATATCTGCAAAAATGTGGAATTCTGTTATTTTTGCCAGAAGAAAGATCACGGATGCTTGTTTATTTATTTTTTTCCAGGGGTGATCAGATCGGCCCAGTTGGTCTAGAACGTCAGGAGAGGGCTCACTTTGACCGAAAGGAAAAGTCCAAGTGCCCTTTTTAAGTAACGAAAAAAATTGGAGGGCAATTATGCCCCTTCCCGCACCCCTTATCCCAAAATAGCTAGATCAAATTTTGAGACAGCTTTTTTGTTTAGCATAGTTTATAAGCCAAATAAATATGTCTTTGGAGATAAAATGACCCCCTAGAGCCCATGGGGAAAGGTTTTTAGGTTATAAATTTGCCCATTATTTACGTTTAGTATTTATTATTGGGAAGTACACATCTTTTATGGTGGGGAGGGGAGGATGAATTTTCTGAAGGAAGAGTTTTGCATAGGAAGAATTTTCCATTGAAAGGGAAGTTCCAGGGCGTAAACTTTTCAGGGAAAATTTTACACTGCCAGAATTCCTATACGAAATTTCCTTATATGTCTTGTTTTCTCTTTACTGGTTAAATTTTATGCGTGGTGATGTTAAACGTAAATGGTCGGGGTAAATTTTCGTCAGGATTGAATTGTCCAGAGGATAATTCTGTGGGGAGGGAAATTTTTCCTGGAGGTAGAACCAGATGTTTTTTTTAAACGATCAGAAATTATTTATAAGAAAATAAGTTTTTTCAACTGAAAGTAAGGATCCACATTAAGACTTAAACAAACAGAAATTATTACGTATATGAGTGGATTTGCTCTCTCCTAAACACCTCTCTCTTTACTCTAAGGTTTATATTTTTTCCCAAAGTATGTCAATTAAAGTAAAATTATAAAAAAAAACTTAAAAGGTATGTAATTACAAAAAATAAATCAAACGATAGCCTACTTACAAACACTAAAATATAACGGCAATGGGGTGCACACATTTTCCATGGTTTTTCCCTATTTTGATATCTTTTCTTTGGTTTCCTTATAATAATTTTATACTCCCAAGTTACCATAGGGGCATGCCCCCCCCCCCCCGTGCCAGCGCCTATGAGCCTATTAACAATGTATCCGTAATTAACACTCACCAGCACGAAAAGTCTGGTTGAACCATAGCGAAAACACAAACATATCTAGTTCTACTGGCGGAAGTAAGCGTTCAAAGCAAAAGGACCTAGGTGTGATTTATATTGTATTCTCAAAACCCGTTTCCTAAAAACGCACATTGACCTATTGAACCAAATTGGGTATGATCTGTTGGACATAATAAATTGCTAATGAACTTGACATTTAGTTAAGGCCGTGATTAAGTGAACTGATGGACTTCGAAAATCCCATGTTAAAATTGAAAATTTGTATTTAAAAAGTACTCAAGTATTCATTGGTGAAAGATACCGCTTTTAATATCAAGCCGTAGCTTCTTGAAGATGCTACAAAATGTTTGCTAGGATTTTGCTCTATATCCTCTAATAGCTTAGAAATCTTAGAAAATGTCTCGCTCTTTTTCACAAGTGTACTCTATGAAGGATATTGCTGTTAGAACAAAATCGGTACTATCATAAGCAGAAGACAATAACCTGTAAGATGATTGCAACCATTTTTCAATGTATTTTCCTGTTTTCTAACAGTTCCATAGAATATTTTCAGCTACCCAAAATTTTTACAAGTCGGTTGCCAGAAAGAATCGTTTCAGATCGCCGATAACATCCCTAGAGACCAGAGTGATAAGCTGGTATAATTAACCTCAGCTGCTTGTTAATAGATTGTGAAATTTTCACAAATTATTTCAATGCAATGAAGAAACCTAGAAGCGAGAAATAGTCAGGAGCTTTAAGTAAAGTTATGCAAACAAGGCCAAAATCATGGGGGAAATAAAATCAAAGCAATGAAAAACATAGACAGTGCCTTTGTAAAAAGTATTTGGAGCTTGGTCGATGCCAATATCCAAGACCTAATAATATGGTGCGCAGAAGAAATAGACAAGTCAAGAGATTTGGGTCAAACTACAAGCCTTGTGGCGGAGCAGAACCCTGTAGCTTCTTCCCCAATGCCCTACCGGATCATGACTGGTGGTAGAAACTTGGATTGCGACAAATTAAAGGATTGCCGATGAATTTTTGATCCCACATTTTTCTTGCGAGATATGAAGACTTAAGTTTGGAAGCACAGGTGAGCTTCTATTTTATACTCTATTTATTAAGCCGAATTCTTATGCGTTTTCGATAAAAATATTTTCAAAAATACAAGAAAGATTTTTCTTCCAAGTCTTGATAAACTTTTCAAAGATTCAAATTAAAAAAAAACGAAAACATCCATAATTTGTGGGCTTTGATGTGACCCCAGTATAGAAACCATTTTAAAAAGTAAAGTGGCAAAAAAAGTATTAGGCCGCACACAAAAATTAGAAACTAACTCGAAACTCGAAATTAAGAGGCTGTTGCATTATTTGGCCGTTTCCTTTGGAATCAATGACGGTGAATTCGAAAATGAAGTTAAAAACTTGATTTTACGTGGCCAAGTACCTCATCTTACCTAAATCGGTTGTGAAAGTTGACCTACGTGAACTAGTTATTTTAATCATTTGTTGGTTGATTCACCATTTCCTATCAAGCTAGAAATGACGCCTTAGAATATGAGTCTCGAACAGTCTAATTTCAAACCAGCATTCCAGACTCCCCCCTCCAGTTTGCGGTTTCCATTCCTTAGTGTCATACTTTAGGTGATGATTGGCGTATTCAAGGCTATATACAAGGTTTGTGCCGTTTTATTTACTTCCGCAAAGAAAAGACAAAATAACAAACTGGGATCCGCAAGCGTTGATTAGAAGTATTTAGTGAGATAGTGTTTAAGATTATGCCTCTGATTTTGGAAAAGATCGGATATTAATTTCTGCTTTTCAACTTCATTTGTGCAATGCCATCTACTGTGTATTGTTCAAGCTGAATTTGTTCTTCTAGGTGGTGATGGTTTGAATTCCAATTGAATTGTGCCTGGATTTACTGAACAAACAAGTTGTATGGCAGAACTGGTACCACGTCGGATCTTCAATGTTGGGGGCTCTGGTTAAAAATGACTGAGCTCCTTGTCCTCCTCCTAAGCTTTAATAAAACCTCGTTTTTGTTATTTCTTGGTTTTCTTTCTGTTTTCCTGACTTGTACTGTTTCTGTCTCGCTATCACTGCTTCCACTGTCACTCACACATTATTAGCCGGTTCCTTATGACCAACTTGCACATTCTTCATTTTGCTTTTTCTACTAGCCGTACATGAGCTTACGATGGCTACATCTTCACAACTTTCCAGACATTTCACATTCTGAGCAGTCGTCACTCAGTTCTAGAATGTCAGTAGCCATCTTTTTCTTTTTCTTGGTTTTCTGTTCTGTGCTCAGACCTCTACTATTTTCAGGCTTACCGTCGGTACCACTGCTCAGTTGATATGTACGTCTGGACTTATTTTTGCTTCCTGTCACGTTTTGCAGGACCACTAAAAGAACGTCGTTTTCAACCAGAACTGTCTCTTGCTTTCTCAGACTAGTTTCAATAGCACTATGCTCACCAGTCATTTTGTCTGAAGTGATAGAAACATCAATGACAACTCTCTTGTCACTTGGCAGCCACTTGGTTTCATCACTTGTTCTTCCCTGTCTTTCAGAGAAATCTATTCCTTCTTTTTCTTTTTTTGAAAAAAGTCCAGTATCTGACTCTGAGCCCTTTTTTCAGTAAATTCTTGGCTTCTTCCATACTAGAAGTGAATCAATTTCAACTTTCAGAGAATATATATGCAGGGTAAACCAGAATCTTTAATACCCTTCTATTACAGTATCAATGCTTTCAGACTTTAGATAGCTTGATTAGTATCTTTTATAATCTATTAGTTGAGCAACCACAGGCAAACAAACTATTAAGATAGATCATACAGAGGCTGTAAAAATCATCATCAATTACCTTCCCATGTTTCATTTTAGGGAAGCAAATCATATTATAATCACAACTAGATCCATGTCCCTAAGTTTTAGATTATTTTAGAACATGCTTGAACATTAATACTCAGCCTAACCTCAAATAGGCATTTGTACCATTTTTTAGAGTAGAAACAGCACCAAAAATCAAGACTATGCCTTAAAATCCTGATGAAAGATTTTATTGCCTAAACTCATTGACTGGCTCTCACAAACACTAATAAATACTATGATTTTAACAACAATTTAGTAGAAACAGCGCTAGAAAATCAATACTATACATTAGAATCAATAAGAAATACTGTATTGCCTAAACTCATTGCTTGGCTCTCACAGATAATACTGAGTTGGTTTTTGCAGTTTCTAGTCCTTATCTTACTTATGTAAAAGTAACCAATTTACATGTAACACTGTAATTCCTGGGAGAGTATCAGAGCATCAAGCTCTGAGTTTTGAGAAGCAGGACTTCTCCACTTTGATTTAATAAAGTAGAAGTTTGTTTGCTATGTGAACATTTGTTGACAGTAAACTTTACCATTTTCTAGCACTTGCTATATCTAAATCGAACTACCAGTTAGGCAAAGTAGGTTAATTAATCAAAAATTATTAAGAGTGCCATCTAGCCTTCATGTCTCAAGGAAGCATTCCTAGTTTGGTTGATTCGTCCTTTCAAAAGTTTCAAAAAACTGTTTTAGGGCGGTCAGTTTTTTTCTGGCACCCTTGCTCTTTGTTGTAATCTTTGACCGGCCGTTGTGGTGGAAGTCCAAGATGGTTATTTATTGCCCTCCAATCTAAAAATTAGAAACTCCTTGACCTTTAATGTAACCTTTGACCAGCCATTCTGGTGAAAATCCATGGAGATTATTGCCACAGAAGGACCTAAAAAAACGTTGCAAAAATATTTGTTAGAATAGGGAAATTCTACACTCTCATGAGCTTTGTTAGTGCCATTGGATCTTCGACGGATGGATCTGGACTGTAAAAAAGCTTTTAAATGATGTAAACTTCCGATACTCTTCCTTATCTTCTACTTGATAAGACTATTACTTGAGCACTGCAAGCCCATACCGTTGTAGACGCAGAATTTCACTTGATTCAAATAATGGAACTTGTAGACGAGGTTTCAGATGCAGATTTTGAATTAAATACAGAACTTGCAATGAATACGGTTGAGCTTAGTGAAATCAAAGACCTATATGAGAAAGTAATGGATGGACAAGGTTCTCTTGAACCTATTTCACATCTTCAAGTCTCATGAAAGTTAAGACCTCTCTGTCAACTCTTTAATCAGAGCGAAAGTCACAAGACTCGGACAGGGCTAACTTTGGATACAGTGCATGGATATGGTTCTTCAAAATTCCTCAGATTTTTGTCAACAGTTTCCAGCATGATTTCTTACCTCGGAGCAGCTGGTCCCAGCAACTAGATGAAGTTGGTGAGGCTGTACTTTCAGTAGATGAAAAGACTTGAACGTACAAGCTCAACACTTTTCAAGTCTTTTGAAAAAGACGTATACTTTGTGAGAAAATCAGACATATTTTGGGCTAGATTATCTACGGATTCGGTCACAGAATAAGAACTGATGAGATTTCTGAAAACTGCAACCGGATTGAATAGATGTAGAGGAATGAAGGAAATGGAGAGACTTCAGTAGGTAATGCGACGTTCCACCTATGCTCATGTTAACCTTTTGATGCAAGAACTGACGGATGTTTCGTATCATCCCAGTGACCAAAACAAAGAATCTGGTATTTCAAGGCAGCAAAGGGACTGCAAAGACACACAAATAGTATTTGACTTTGTCGAGCAGTTGTCTTCTTTCGAGGGTGATCCACTATCGCTTCAAAGCCTTGCTGTTGGAATGACTGCTGCAGAAAACGTGAAAGCCGACAGAGCAGTAGAAGTCAGGAAGAAGATTATTGACGGAATGATAGTAAAATTGCTGAAGAAACATTCGTCCAAACATAAAGATCAAGCAGTCCTTATGACAATGGGGAAGACATCCACTGCTTATACCCTTCATTACTATCTCATCTTCTTATAACTTTATTCAAAACACTGAATATGGACGAAGTGTCTTCATTTGAATATGAACTTTGCTCCTATCCTGAGTCGTTTTTGATGATTCTGGCACGTTCCAAAACCAAATAAACCAGAGCTAACAAAAGTTATCAAGTGACTTTCAGAAAATGATGTTATTGGGGAAAATCAAAGTCTGACTTGCGCCTGTGTCATAGACAGGGGGAATTTGCCTCACAGGATTCCCTGGACAAAGAAAGAAATCTTATTTGAAGATCTAAGACCGATACTGGAACTATGTTTTGGCCAAATATCCACACAGCACAATTTTCTTTGATGGCTGCTCCAATAAACGATATGACCCATCTTAAGCGAAACCATGTCACTGGACGGGAAGTACTATTTAGTTTATAAATGGGATTGACCACCAAAAGGAAGAAGTCATTTCATGCAAAGAACAAATCCCATTTCGTCAATGCAGTTTCTGATTATATACGAGGCAAAGGTCTTAGAACAAGTCAAGCTAAAGCTGATGCTGACTTACTTATTGTGCTTGCAGCGGATGAATGTCCGAAGTCTTTTGATAGTGTATTTATCGGTGACGATATCGACTTGTTGGTGCTGTTACTTTATCATTGATGCCTGAGAGCTACAAGGTCTTCCTGTAAAGTGAGCCTAGTGCAACCACTTAAGGTGCAACTTAAGATATCTTAGCCGTTGTTAAGAGGATTGGGACTAAAAACTGTAAGCTGCTTGATCTTGCACACACAATTCTTGACGGTGACACAACTTCCTGTCTACATCAACTTAGCAAAGGGATTGTGCTTAGGCGGTTGAGACACAACAAAAAGCTAAGAGAGAATGCTTCCATTTTCTTGATGTTATGCTTCGAAGGAAGGAATTGAAGCAGTAGGAGAGACTGCACTTTCTATAGTTTATAGTGGAAAATCTACTGACAATACTGACAGTTGACAACACCGAACCTTTAAACAGAAAGTAGCAACGTCTACAACTTTTTTTCCATTCCCAAGATCTATCTCCTTATTCAGCAGCAGTGAAATTTCACTATTTCCGAACCTGTCTTCAAGTACAAGATTGTATTACACTTGAAGAGCCCTGCCCCTGATCCTGAAAATCGGGGATTGAGACTCCAGGACGGCATATTATACCCTATCCTCACGAATCTTCCAACGACACCAAGAAAAACTCTCACTGTCGTAAAGGGTGGCTGTAAGGGATCCTTTGAAAGTGACCGGTAGAGCTGTCATCCAAATGGCATTGAATGTGACAGTGCTTGCAAAATTCTGCAAACGAACTTGTTGCTTTAATGCTCAGGTCCGAGTCAAAGACGAAGAAGACACGTGATTAATTAACTAAATGTGGTGAATTTCCAATCCGTTTGCCATTTCACTTCACCTGTGTTTTTTTTTGTTCAAATTAAAATCAATGATTTAGCTAGTTATGAGAAGTTACTTAATTAAGCCAATGTGATGAACTTCCAATCCGTTTGCCATTTTGTTTCTTCTATATGTGTGTGTGCTTTGTTTTTTTAATTAAAATCAATGATTTGGCTATTTACGAGAAGTTGTTTATTGGATTCTAAGAATTTGGGTGGTCACGTTTAGGGTAGAGGGTGGGGGACGGGTTAACTGACATGGGTACGACGTCCTTTTTGCATTAGCAGTCCGATTTCTTTCTCTATGAATTCAACTTCTCGTAATGTTGCTCTCAGACCTATATTGACGCTTGATTTATGGATGGCAGGGGGAGGGGCTGAAAGTGAGTGTTCAAAGAAAAAAGTACATATTCGTTAACTACGCACAAGATTTGCCTATTAGCGACCGTTGGTGTTCCACCCCTGCTTCCTTTCTTTTCCAGATAAATGACCTGTTTATATACGAGCAAATTAAGTTGTTTTTAAAGTCACTATCTTAGAAGAAAGTACAAAAAGATCCATGGAACCTGTGATAGTGACCGGTGCAGATGGCACCAAATGCAACATTGCTTGCAAATCCTGCTAACGAACTAGTTACTTTAATGCTCAGGTCCAAATCAAAGACGAAGAAGACACGTAAATAATTAAACAAATGTGATGAACTTCACATCCGTTTGCCATTTCATTTCATCTGTGTGTTTTTTTGTTCTTTTTTATCAAAATAAAATCAACGATTTACCTAGCCACGAAAAGTTGCATATTGGATTCTAAGAATTTGGGTGGTTACATTTAGGGTAGAGGGTAGGGGGGGGGTTAATTGACATGGTCACGATGTCTTTTCTGTATTAGCAGTCCGATTTCTTTCTCTATGAATTCAACTTCTCGTAACATTGCTGTCAGACCTATATCAACACTTGATTTATGGATGACAGGGGGAGAGGGTTGAAAATGAGTGTTTAAAACAAAAAAGTGCACATTCGTTATGTACGCACCAAATTTGCCTATTACCGACTGTTGGTGTTCCACCCCTGTTGCCTTTCTTTTCCAGATAAATGACCTGTTTATATACGAGCAAATTAAGTTGTTTTTAAAATCATCATCTTAGAAGAAAAGACGAAAATGATCAATGTTGTAAACAATTTTTTCCGGTTTAAAGGGTACCAAAATCAAAGCTGTTGCAGTTCCTTTGAGGTTAACCCTTAGATTGACTGTACAAAAAGAATACATACAATGATTGATCTTCAGTAATTATTTTAAATGCCTAGAACTCACTACGCTTTACACGAACAAAAATAATTTGGAAGATATATTCGGGGTCTCTTTGTGACAACCTCATAGTTATTATCAATATGCATAATTATTTTGTCTGTTACAAAATTCAAAAACTGAACTTCAGGTGTAAAATAAAAATTTAAAATTTGAAATTCAGTTGTAAACAAATTGCAAACAACATTTTAAATAAACCAAAAAGGCATACAAAAACATGAAATTCTAGTATTGTTTTCAAACCTAATAATAAAAATTGATAACCAATAACTGTAGAAGGTTTTTTTACGCCCGCAAGAACTAAGAATCACTTAATTGTTTTAGTCAATGTATTAAGCTTTAGCATTGCTTCTAAAGATGGGAGTTTCTCACGGTATTCGGTTTTGGTTTTTTATGGTATGGGTGGCTGAAAAATATAGAACACTAACTTAAACAGCTCTTAACAGTCTTTCACTGGCAACAACATCGATAAATTTTTGAAAACAATTATAATTCTCTAAAAATCTCAAGCAAACTTAGTCTAATAGATCGTGGTAACGAATTGTAAGTGAGGAGCGACGCGGCTCAATATATAACAAAAGCTCTATTAAAAGGCAACTAGCCCCCTCCAGCTCCCTTTTTTTCAAATACAGCTGATAAAATTTTGAGACAGCCGTTTTGTTCAGCATAGTTGAAAAGTCCGGTAACTATACCTCTGGAATAACACGGCCTCCCTCACCCCCACGGCCAAAGGGGAAAGGTTAGTCATGTAAGTAATGAAATTGGCCCATTGTTTACATGCATTAATTGTTTTTAGAAAGCATACAAACCCTTTTTGAGAGAGGGAGGGGTGAATTTTCCAATCGGATTAATGTCCACAGGGAGAATTGGCATGTTTTGCTAGAATTCCTATGCGAAATTCTTTTAAATGTCTTACTTTCTCTCTGCCCACTCATTTTTATGTGTAGATGTTAAGGGGAATTGTAAGGGGGGGGGGTTAGCAGGTTGGAATCGTCTAGAGTATCTTTCCATACGGGGTAGAATTTGCAGAGGGTAAATCCTCCAGAGGGATTTTTCTGCAAAAACAACTTTCTTATGGAGGGGGGGGGGATCGAAGGGGAATATTTGAGGGGAATATATTTTACAGAGTGGGGGTACATTTGACATATTTTTTAAAACAATCATAAATTAAGGTCTTTCAAATTAAAGCATAACTAAGAAACATCTTCAGCCGGAATCGTCCTCAAGAAATTTTGTTGGGGGAATTTTCAGCTTGAATGGAATTGTTTCAGGGGTATTTTAAATGGGAAGAACTTTCCTTTGTGGGATTGCTCGTGTGGGAAAGAATTCTCCGTGAAGAAGGAGATAGATTTCCAGGCATTATTTAAAAACGATCAGAAATTAGATAAAACAAAGTTTTGACACTGTAAGTAAAGAGCAACATTAAAACTTAAACAAACCTAAATTACTACGTGTAGGACGGGTTTGGCCCCTCCTCAATACCTCACTACAAAAAAACTTATTGCACTGAAATTCTTGTCCTTAGAAATTTTAAAAAATCTTTTTATTCTAATTTAACGGCCCTTCTATATCAGGAGTCGTTCTTAAGAAATTGGGACAAAAAGTCAAACTTTAGCGTAAAGAGCGAGGCATTAAGGAGGGGGCGATCCCCCTCATCAATGCAATAATTTCTGTTAGTTTCCAGTTTTGACGTTTCTCCTTGCTTTCAGTTGAAAATTTTTTTTTTTAATTTAATATTCAGTAAAACGCTACCTTTTGATTTTTTGTTTTTCAAGACGGGAAGCTCAAAACCTCCGACTGAGAGATTGGTAATAACACCGATTGGTAATAGACTGATAATCTTAGAATTTGCTTACTCTGTATTACGACCCTCTTTGAGCATAAGTTCATGCTTTGTTGCAAAAAGTTGCCGAAAACACCATTTTTCTGTCGCATGACCTCTTTTGATGCTTGAAAAGGCCATTATCTCCTGATGGCTCATCTTCAACCTTTGTAAAAAAAAAATACAGCAATCATTTCTCTATCATCTGACGATTTATGAATAGACATGGCATTTACGGCAGCATTTACTTCATACCGCCTAGCTTGCTCAAACGACTGTAAGGCCATCCTTCAAAGTAGGTGACTTTCACTTAGAAATTGAAAGTTATACTGGCTTTTTAAGAGTCAAAATGATTTGAGGGCAAACAACCCTGCTCCATGCCCCTTCTGTCTGCCCTCTCTCCAAAAGAAGCACGATGAAAATTGTTATATAAAGATTTTGTTCAAAATGGTCGAAAGGTCGAATAATCATGTCTCCTGGGATTACATACTCCCAATAGTTCTATGGGCCAGGGCTCTAATTTATATAAGTTTCCCATTATTTACATACTATATTTTTTTTTATTTGGAAAAGGAAGCATCTTTGAACTTGGACTTGCGAAAAGGCTAAGGGTATTAAGATTAAGTTATAGATAATGTTGAGGTGCATATTGAACTAAATGAGAACCATGACGTAGAAGCAGACTGTCAGAAGGGCGTATCAGCAATATCTTAGGAACGACTGAGAGTATTCAGTTGAAACCTGTGGGCTACAACCACCCCAGCAACTACTACTTCTAATACTACTACTTTGACGTAAATACGCTCTGAGACCATACTGGTTATGCATGACGTATGAAAACAAAGAAAAGAAATAATGAATGAAAAGAGAAAAATCAAATAGGTGAAAAACAAGGATTTTTATCAGCCAGTAGCAAAATAGGAAAAACAAGCAAATATTTCGACAAGGGCCTCCGCCAAGTCGTCCTTAGTGCTCAACAAATAAGAAAGAGGAAAAAGAAAAAAAACCGAAACAAAGAAAAAACAAGAACAAAATCTAACCTTCTTAAATGAACTGTACGAGAGAAAAAAAGATACTGAATCAGACAACAAAAACCGACTTAAAATGATTGAAAGAAAAGTTATCAATTAGAATGAAAAAGTATCATTTGCCTTGCAACAGATTTCGCCTATCTACAATTTCGGTTTTCATTAGATATGCGGACAGGTTATCTTAAATTAGACTGGGCGAAAATATTCATCGAGTCTTTTAATATTAAATGTTTATAAATTGGGCTTAAGGAAATATCTCCTGTGTCTCTGTTTATATCCAAATTTCTATTTATATGTTTTTTTTTTATCTCAATTGCATGTTTAAAAGATTGTGGTTGGCAATTTACGGTAGATATTAAAGTTGCCTCTTCAAAAATATGTAAATGGTCAGGATTTTCGTATATATTCTGGACCAGAGCTGAATCAAAGTTGCCATTTTTATTTTCCAATGTCAGGGACTTATCTATTAAAATTTTGTGTTCATGCAATCGTTTCCCTAGTTGTTGATGGGTCCTGCCAATGTGAAAATTTCCACATGAACACGGGACTCTGTAGACACCACTACCTAGTATAGGGTCCGTTTTATCCTTTCCCGAGTTGAAAAAAAGTTCAACTTTTGGTTTAGTTTTGAAAGAATTAGAGAGATTATGTTTGTTTGTTTTCTGTTTTAGAAAATAAAAAAAAAATTTCAAATAAAAAATTAAAAAAAAACATAATCTCTCTGTTTCTTTCAAAACTGAACAAAAAGTTGAACATTTTTTCAACTCGGGAAAGGATAAAACGGACCCAATACTAGGTAGTGGTGTCTGCAGAGTCCTGTGTTCTTGCGGAAATCTTACATTGGCAGGACCCATCAACAACTAGGGGAACAATTGCATGAACACAAAATTTCAATAGATAAGTCCCTGAGATTGGAAAATAAAAATGACAACTTCGATTCAGCTCTGGCCCAGCATGTATAAGAAAATCCGGACCATTTAGTTCTTTTTGAAGAGGTATCTTTAACATCTACCGTAAATGGCCTACTATAATCTTTTAAAGATGCAATTAAGATAAAAAAAACATATAAATAGAAATTTGGCTATAAATAGAGACACAGGAGATATTTCCTTAAGCCCAATTTATAACAATTTAATATTAAAAGACTCGATGAATATTTTCACCCAGTCTAATTTAAGACAACCTGTCCGCATATTTAATGAAAACCGAGATTGTAGACAGGCGAAATCTATTGCAAGGCAAAGGATAATTATTCAATATAATTGGTAACTTCTCTTTCATTGATTTCAAGTCGGTTTTTGTTGTTAGATTAAGTGTCTTTTTCCTCTCGTACAGTTCACTCAAGAAGGTCAGATTTTGTTGTTGTTTCTTCTTTGTTTTTTTTTTTCTTTTTCCTCTTTCTTATTTTTTTTAGCACTGAGGACGACTTGGCGGAGATCCTTGACGAATTGTTTGCTTGTTTTTCATATTTTGCTATTGGCTGATTAAATCCTCGTTTTTTACCTGGTTGATTTTTCTGTTTTCATTTATCATTTCCTTTCTTTGTTTTCATATTACTACTTTTGATCTAAAAAAAAGTGTTGAATAGTATCAACATTGTCACAATTCCATAGATATAACACCTCAGTAACATAATAGGGTATTAAGTTCAAACTTCCAGAGAATGTCAAGGGGAATGTAAAACTAAATCAAGAGACACCATGTGCTTGCTGATTTTCGAAAGGGTATCAACCACATCTCAGGAACGGCTGAGAGTCTTAACTTGGAACTTGTAGGGGAAGTTAAGGGGGATGTAAAAGGAAATTAAAAGGTACTAGTGGATCCAGATCGTGAAAAAGGTATCTCAGGAAAAGCTAAGGGTATTATGCTGGAAATTTTGGGGCAAGCTGTTGGGGATATTAAAGGAAACCAAAGAATTAATGTGAATCCAAGGTTGTCGAAAGGGTTTATCTGAGACTTCCCTTGAACAGTTAAGGGAATTAAGTGGAAACTTCATGGGGATGTAGAGGTGAATGAGTTACTCGATTGAGGTGAAGGGTATTAAGTTCAAACTTCCAGAGAATGTCAAGGGGAATGTAAAACTAAATCAAGAGACACCATAGGGTATAAAAAAATTTCAGTGTATTTAACATATGTTTACACTGTGTTTAAACTTGAGTGAACCCTATTGCAGAATCCGCGATGACTTCAGCCATGTAGAAGATTAAAAGTCACGCAGAATTTCTAACCATACTAACAATAATTACCCTTCTATCCATCAGAAACAAATTGGATAAGTTTTTGAAAACAATTATAATTCTCTAAAAAAATCTCAAGCAAGCTTAGTCTAAAAGTTCGTGGTAACGAATTATAAATGAGGAGCGACGCGGCTCAATAGTAACAAAAGCTCTATTAAAAGACAAGTAGCCCCTTCCAGCCCCATTTTTCCTCAAATTCATGTGATAAAATTTTGAGAAAGTCGTTTTGTTCAGCATAGTTGAAAAGTCCGGTAACTATACCTTTGGGATAACACGGCCTCCCTGACCCCCACAGCTAGTGGGGAAAGGTAAGTCATGTAAGTAATGAAATTGGCCCATTGTTTACATGCATTACTTGTTTTTAGAAAGCATACAGACCCCTTTTGAGGGTGGGAGGGGTGAATTTTTCACTTGGATTAATTTCCACAGGGAGAATTTGCATTATAAGGGAAATTTCCAGGGGGGTTAACTTTCCAGGAGAAGTTTTACGTAATTTGCTAGAATTCCTGTGTGAAATTCTTTTAAATGTCTTACTTTCTCTCTGCCCGCTCTTTTTTACATGTGGAGATGTTAAGGGGAATTGTATAGGGGGTGGGTAGCAGGTTTGAATTGTCTAGAGTATCTATCTATACGGGGTTAGGAATTTACATGGGGTAAATCCTCCAGAGGGAGTTTTCTACGGAAACAAGTTTCTTAGGGGGGGGGGTTTGAGGGGGATATCTGAGGGAAGAATATTTTTAAAGAGTGGGGGTACTTTGACATATTTTTTAAAACAATCATAAATTAAGGTCCTTCAAATTAAAGCGTAATTAAGAAACCTCTTTCAGCCGGAATCGTCTGCAAGAAATTTTGTGGAGGAATTTTCAGCTTGAATGGAATTGTTTCAGGGGTATTTTAAGTGGGAAGAGCTTTCTTTGTGGGATTGCTCGCGGGGGAAAGAATTTTCCGTGTAGGAGGAGATAGATTTCCTGGCATTATTTAAAAACGATCAGAAATTAGAAAAAAAAGTTTTGACACTGAAAGGCAGCAAGTTGTGAACTTTGCCATTGTTCACATATAGTATTGGTTATTGGGAAGCACACAAACGTTTTCAGGGTATGATTTTCCTGGTAGTGGTGCGGGGGGGGGAGGGTTCAGAGAAAGAAGGTTAGGAGGAGGATCTTTCTATGGAGATATTTTTCACCATGGAGGAGTTGTAACAAGTTCCACAGAGCCTGACAGGGAATCAGACCAGGAAGAACTTAAAGATAAAGAGAAATCAACTCCAATCTCAGCAGCAGCATACGTAAAGGAAGTGAAACTAAAAGGTCAAAAGTTTCTAAGGAAAAAATATAGAAAGTTTGACCTAAAATCGTTAGTGAAAACCTAAGATATATAAACCACAAGAAAATGAGGACAAATTTACCACGAAGCCGGGTAGAATAGTTAAAAGACCTAATAACTGAAAATATGTTCAGTTAGTTCAAACGTGCAGGCTCCCTATATCCTCAATTGACAACACATATGCAAACATAAGCCATTCCGGATTTGATCGAAAGCAGAATCAGGTGCCTGCTTTCTGAGCACGATAAAAAAAAATATCCGGCCAAACCTCTAATCAATAAGTTTGATTCTACCCTCCATCCCTCTATGCGCGAATAATAAAACTCTTCTAATGGATCCTCCCCACACCAGCCGTCTTGGCTGGTGTCCCAAAAGCCGTCATGGCTGAGTGGTTGGCACGCTGGTGTGGGAGTTTTGTGTCCAATGGTTACGGGTTCAATCCCAGTTGTGACCAGTTATTTAGTTTGTGACGGGGGTCAGTGGCGTGACTCTGTAAGCTCAGCCAGAGTCGACTCAGCTCTAAATGGGTACCTGAAGAAATCTGGGGAAGGTAAGCAGTAAGGGTGTGTGAAAAAACAGGATGGTTGGCCCCCACTTCCTGGCCATGAAACGGAGATCAGCACCGCCAGTTTGGAATTAAAGGATCTAGTGCCGTCTTACTTACTTACTTACTTAATCCATCAGAGCGTATCAACTATTTAGTGATAAAGTGAATTGTAAAATTGAAGTCAAACAAACATCCCCGTCATGGGAAAATTGTGATCGGGAGGTTGTGACCTGTAGTGTTTATTGTTTTGTTGGTCATAACGGCCTAACCAAGTAACTCCCCTATGAAAAACAACTTGCTCTTTAACTGAAGGGATATCAATCAAATTATGAAACCGATATTAAAAATTAAGAGTAATTGCACCAATTTGGTAAGTAATCTATGCGAACTACATTATCGCTTCAGTCACTAAATCGTCTTCATTGAAAAAGTGTAGCTCCACATATAAATAGATACTACTATGGAAAGACTGCATATTCGACGAATAATTATTTTAAGATCATGGCAACGGTAGTCATCGATACTGAATTTTTATCAATAAAGCATCCAAAAGAGAATGTTATATATGCAGTGGCTGTGTTGGTAGGTGGCGAAAAGGTGAAGAGATATTTGCAGAAAACGGAGACGTTTCTTATAACCTTAAGGGATATACACCAAACTAAAAGTGGGACTAGAGCTCACCAATTAACCAAAATACCACCCGGCCAGAGAAGTGGTGGGAACTAGGCACCAAAAACGAAGTACGAAACAACTTGGTTGTTTACAGCTAAAATAAGAAGATTGCTAAGACACCTCAAAACAAAATACTTTTATGCCAAGGAGCCAGATCAAACTGACCTCTTACTGTTAAATAAATGACATACCCCAATTATGCATTATAAATTAGAAAAGAATCGGGAATGCATTAAATATCAAAGGCAAGCACTACCCAATACTAGAAATTCACCATTATAAATAATTCCTATACTACCCGGAATAAAAAAAAAAATATGAAGCCAAAGGATGCGAACTATTCCGGAGTTGCAAGATAAGACACCAAAGAAAAGTGACGCTTATAAAATAAAATGGCCAATTTCCCCCAGTACTTACATTTTATCCTTAATTTCAATTATCAAGGCAACCCAACAAAATTCTTCTTGAATTTCTAGTATCCCAAATAAAAGTTAATTTTTTTGGTGTAAAACGAAAATGATGTTCCCCCAAAATATACCATCCATGAAAATTAAAATCAAGCCTTTACAGATACAGAAGTAGCCACTGACTACTGGCCCTGTGCAATGTCAAGAGAGGTAGTTTCCATTGATTAAGCTACTAACCTAGCCAAAGAAAAATAGTGACTTGTTAGTTTAGCTAAATTAATAAAACAATAACTCTTTTATATAATATTAAGAGAACAATGACAAGATCTCGTAGCTATCCGCATCTAAATAAGCTAAACCTAAGAACCGAAGCCTCATGGGGGATGCAAAGAAGCCATAGCGTATAAAGTATGAAAAATGTAAGTAAATCATTAAGAGAGATGCTTTTCGAAAATCTTCTAATTGAAACAGTAAAAGACCTTAACTACTACACACTAAATTTCCTCTTGGAAATTCCAAGGGAATCCTTGAAAGATAGAGTAATAGTAAGGACAATAGAGTATCTGTTGTGTTGTAATTTTAGCCGACGCATACTGTCAGAATCAGTTGAATATATGATTCTATCTGCCAATTTGACGTTCAAATTGACCAGTTATACTGGTCAATAACTGGCCAATTTTAACTGGCCAATAACTGGCCAGTTAATAACTGGCCAATTTGACCAGTTATCCCTTGGTATCAGAATGCATTTCAGAAAACCTTTGGCATATGGATGATGGAAATTGCTTTACTATAATTCCATACTTTGACTATTTAACCGTCTTTTCATTTTTCTTTATTATTTTTCTTTGATATAAAAAGCTTTACCGATATTTTTTTTTGTTAGGTTGATAAAACTGAGCTTCGGACTTTTTTTCCCCTAGCACACTAAACTTTCTATGGTTTGAGTGCTCTAATTCTAAATTAAACAAAAAAAAACAAGTTTTTTAAATGAAAATAAAGAGCGACATTAAAACTTAAAACGAACAGAAATTACTCCGTATATGAAAGGGGCTTTTCCTTCTCAACGCCCCGCTCTTTACGCTAAAGTTTGACTCTTTCTCTTAACTCTACATTTTAAAAGAGTAAAAAACTTTAGCGTAAAGAGCGTTGAGAAGGAAAAGCCCCTTCCATATACGGAGTAATTTCTGTTCGTTTTAAGTTGTCATGTCGCTCCTTACTTTCATTTAAAAAACTTGTTTTTTATTTAATTTCTGAACGTTTTTGAATCAATGCATGTTTTGATTTTGGCTCTCCCCAGAGGAATAATTAAAACAAAATCTGTATATTTATTTTTTTGGCTAAATGGCTTCCTCATAATTTTGATCGAATGATTTTGAGAAAAAAAGAGCGGGGGAGGAAGCCTAGTTGCCCTCCAGTTTTCGGTTAATTAAAAAGGCAACTAGAACTTTTAATTTTATACGAATCTTTTTATAAGTAAAAGATATACATAACTTATAAATTAGGTTACGCAAAGAACTTTTGTATTCTCAGGTCTTATTACATATATGAGAGGGTTCGCTCCCTCGTCAGTACCTCGCTCTTTACACTAAAGCTGAAATTTTGTCCCAATTCATTAAGAATGATCCCTGAATCACAAAAACCGCAGAATAAATAGTTGAAATTACTAAAAATACTTAGCCTAAAGGGTGAGGTATCGGGAGGAGTTGAGCCCCTCATATTGGTAGAAATTTTTGTTTGTTTTAAGTTTTAATGTTTCTGCTTACTTCCAGCTGAAAAAACTTTTTCATAATTATTTTTTCATTGTTTTTTTTAAGTAATGCTAGTAAATCCTGCGCTCCCTTCATAAAAATCTTCTTCCCCGATGACAAATTCCTAGATAGAAAGCTCTCCCATCATATCCCCCTCTTCTCAACCCCTGCCTCCAACCAACAAATCCTCCTGAAAACACCTGTATACTTCCTAGTAACAATTACTATAATAAGCACTGGTCAAAGTTTTGAACTTGTAACCCCTCCCTCAGGGACTGTGGGGGAGTAAGTCGTCCTCAAAGACATAGTTATAAGGTTTTTCGACTACGCTGAATAAAATGGCTATCTCCGAATTTTGATCCGTTGATTTTGGGAAAATGATTAGCGTGGGAGGGGGCCTAGGTGCCCTTCAATTTTTTTGTTCACTCAAAAAGGGCACTAGAACCTTTCATTTCCGTTAGAATGATCCCTCTCACAACATTCTAGGACAACTGGGCCCATACAATCACCCCTGGGGAAAAAACAAACAAAAAAACAAACAAATAAATTTACACGCATCCGTGATCTGCCTTCTGGCAAAAAATATAAAAATTCCACGCTTTTGTAGATAGGAGCTTGAAACTTCTACAGTAGGGTTCTCTGATACGCTGAATCTGATGTTGTGATTTTCGTTAAGATTCTATTACTTTTAGGGGGTGTTTCTCCCTATTTTCTTAAATAACGCAAATTTTCTCAGGCTCGTAACTTTTGATGGATAAGATTAAACTTGATGAAACTTATATATTTGAAATCAGCATTAAAATGCAAATCTTTTGATGTAGCTATTGGTACCAAAATTCAATTTTTTAGAGTTTTGGTTACTATTGAGCCGGGTCGCTCCTTACTACAGTTTGTTACCACGAACTGTTTGTAAAGAAACCAAATCGCTCATTTCTGACGTTGGAAAGAATTTTCTGTATCAGACTTTAATAATAGCCCAAAAAAACTTGCATTCATATCCCTGACTGTTGAAAAATACGCATTCACCAGTTTTTTTTTAGCAATTCAAACCTAAAGAAAAAAAGTGTAGGTGATTAGTTTTGGTTTATTATCACAAACATTATAGCACCATTTGTTCTTGCACCATTATATACCATTATAATTATAGCACCATTTGTTCTTGTCTTAAGGTCGTCACTTAAAAAAAATGCATGTTTCTAGCATTTTGGAAATATTCGTGTGGAATAGCATTCATGTGAAATATTCGGCTATCAAAAATACTTGTTCGCTCGACATACTAGTAGCAGATACGCTAAGATGCCTTATAGCCATGATTTACCGACGTGGGCACAAATTCCACCGGTGGGGCATGGAAATATTTTGTTGGGTCATGGGCAGGACATCCACCTTTCGGTTTACAGTATTCTAGAGCCTTAATTTAAGAAAATTATGTAGACGACGTCACATTCATGTGCATTTCAAGAGCTAATTTCGCAATGACATCATGCATTTTATGAAACGTTTTGTATATAGAGACAAAATTTTCATTTGCATAGGATACACCTTGAGGACGCCTCGAAAGAATATACCAAGTTAATGAACTTTTGAATGCTCCTTACTTTCAGTTAAAAAACGAGTTTTTTTATGTAATCACTCTAAGACAGTGGTTCCAAACTGATTTTGGGCCATACCCTACCTGGCATTTCCAAAACCTTGATACCCCCCTCAGAATATTAAAACTGTAGTACCCAAAATTTTACACCTATACACCAGGGAGGTTCAAAATACTTTAGCGTAAAGGGCGTGGTATTTAGGAGGAGATGAACCTCTCATATGCGTAAGAATCTTTAAGTTTTAATGCTGCTCCTTTCGCTTTAAGTTTTAATGCTGCTCCTTACTTTCAGTTGAAAAAAAAAATTTCATGTTTTTTTTCATTGTTTTTTTTATATTAATGCTAGAAAATCCTGCGCCCCTTCATTCAATTTTTCTTCCCCCATGACATATTCCTCCAAGGAAAGATCCTCTCACATAGACCCTCCCCTCAACCCTCCCCCCAACCAAAATAATGCCTCTGAAAAACGTCTGTACACTTCCCAATAACCATTACTGTATGTAAACACTGGTCAAAGTTTGTAACTTGCAGCCACTCCCTTGGGGACTGTGGGGGAGTAATTCAGCCCAAAGACATAGTTATTATGGTTTTTGACTATGTTGAACAAAATGGCTATCTCAAAATTTTGATTCGTTGACTTTGGGGAAAAAATGAGCGCGGGAGGGGGCCTTAGTACCCCCCATTTTTTGGTCACTTAAAAAAGGCACTAGAACTTTTCATTTCCGTTGTAATGAACCCTCTTGTGATATTCTAGGACCAATTGAGCGATGCGATGACCCCTGGGAAGAAAAAAAAACAAACAAACAAATAAACACGGACCCGTGATAGGTCTTCTGGCTAAAAATATGAAGTTCCACATTTTGTAGATAGGAGCTTGAAACTTTTACAATAGGGTTCTATAATACTCTAAATGAAATGGTGTGATTTTTGTTAGATTATATGACTTTTAGGGGGTGTTTCCCCCTATTTTCCAAAATGGGGCAAATTTTCTCAGGTTGGTAACTGTTTATTACAAAAACTAAATTTGATGAAACTTATATATTTAAAATCAGCATAAAAATTCGGTCCTTTTGATGTGTATTTTAGTGTCAAAATTCCGTTTTTTAGAGTTTAATTTCCTATTGAGCAGGCTCGCTCCTTACTACAGTTACTACAACTTACTACACCACGAACTGTTTGATGTATGACAGCTCCGGAAAGATTCTTTGTTTAGAGCCCAGAAAATAAATGGGTCTCCAATTGGAAAATATAATATTTAAGTCTCTGATGAACTTTTCGTCAGGGTTGCCACTTGCCAAGGGTAGAACTTTTCTCTAAGGGTGACGCTTTTGAGAAAGCGTAGTATAGTATAGCTTTTTATGCAAAAAATTGTTCCTAATAGATGGATGAATAATTTCCTGACCACACAATCATGGTCATCCCTTTTGTTCTTTATGATTGTTTTATTCCGTTTTCCCGTTCCTATTTCAAAAAATGCGCTATAATGTTTATACTGCCTCTATTCCAAACTTCCGAGAAATGCATACCAGTTATTAGAGACATATCAAACAGTTCGTGGTAACGAACTGTAGTAAGGAGCGACCCGGCTCAATAGTAACCAAAACTCTAAAAAATGGAATTTTGATACCAATACCTACATCAAAAGAATCGCATTTTAATGCTGATTTTAAATATGTAAGTTTCATCAAGTTTAGTTTTACCCATCAAAAGTTATGAGCCTGAGAAAATTTGCGTTATTTTAGAAAATAGGGAGAAACGCCCCCTAAAAGTCATAGAATCTTAACGAAAATCACACCATCAGATTCAGGGTATCAGAGAACCCTACTGTAGAAGTTTCAAGCTCCTATCTACAAAAATGTGGAATTTTGTATTTTTTGCCAGAAGGCAGATCACGGATGCGTGTTTATTAGTTTTTTTGTTGTTTTTTTTCTTTTTCCCAGGGGTGATCGTATCGACCCAGTTGTCGTAGAATGTTGCAAGAGGGCTCATTCTAATGGAAATGAAAAGTTCTAGTGCCCTTTTTAAGTGACCAAAAAAATTGGAGGGCACCTAGGCCCCCTCCCACGCTAATTATTTTACCAAAGTCAACGGATCAAAATTCTGAGATAGCCATTTTATTTAGCGTAGTCGACAAACCTTATAACTATGTCTTTAGGGACGACTTACTCCCCCACAGTCCCCATGGGAGGGGCAACAAGTTACAAACTTTGACCAATGCTTAAATATAGTAATGGTTATTGGGAAGTGTACAGGCGTTTTCAGGAGGATTTTTTTGGTTGGGGGAGGGGTTGAGAAGAGGGGGATATGCTGGGGGAACTTTCCATCGATAATTTGTCATGGGGGATGAAAATTTCCATGAAGGGAGCGCAGGATTTACTAGCATTATTTAAAAACACAATGAAAAAATAAATATGAAAAAGTACTTTCAGCTGGAAGTAAGGAACAGGATTAAAACTTAAAACAAACAGAAATTATTACCCATTTGAGGGGCTCACCTCCTCCTAATACCTCGCTCTTTACGTTAAAGTATTTTTAGTAATTTCAACTATTTATTCTACGGCTTTTGTGATTCTAGGGTCATTCTTAATGAATTGGGACAAAATTTAAGCTTTAGTGTAAAGAGCGAGGATCTGACAAGGGGGTGAACCCCCTCATATATGTAATAAAAATATGAGAATACAAAAGTTCTTTACGTAAGCTAATTTATAAGTTACGTAAATCTCTTACTAATAAAAATATTCGTAAAAAATTAAAAGTTCTAGTTGCCTTTTTAATTAACCAAAAAATCGGAGGGCAACTAGGCTTCCTCCCTCGCTCTTTTTTTCTCAAAATCATTCGATCAAAATTATGAGAAAGCCATTTAGCCAAAAAAAAAAATGCAAATTTCGTTTTAATTATTCCTCTGCGGAGAGCCAAAATCAAAACATGCATTGATTCAAAAACGTTCAGAAATTAAATAAGAAAAACAAGTTTTTTTAACTGAAAGTAAGGAGAGACATTAAAACTTAAAACGAACAGAAATTACTTCGTATATGAAAGAGGCTGCTTCCTCATCAACACCCCGCTCTTTACGCTAAAGTTTTTTACTGTTTTAAAAAGAAGAATTGATAGACAGAGTCAAACTTTAGCGTAAAGAGCGGGGCGTTGATGAGGAAGCAGCCTCTTTCATATACGAAGTAATTTCTGTTCGTTTTAAGTTTTAATGTCGCTCCTTACTTTCAGTTAAAAAAACTTGTTTTTTTTTATTTAAACAACAATAAAATGATTGTTGTCATCAATTTATAGATTCAGCTCAAAATCAACAAAATCATCCCTTTAATACGTCCTAACACGGTCCTATCGCTTTTGTACCTAGACCCATTTGTAGCTGGTAACCCCTCATATCCTCTAAGCGAATACAAGCGGCCAGAACCCCCTAATGGTGACTTTTTGTTTTACTTGCGATTTTATCGTCTGTTATCACAGTGTTTTTATATAGATAGTAGTTCCGACACGTATATATGATATGACTTATGATGTTGCTGCAGTGGCATGCCTGTCTTCTTGTTGCCTTCTTTTGAATGCAATTACCAGAAAGATGATAATATGATGAATTGATGGGTAAAGTGTTACCAGCAGCATAAGTAAGAACCTTTCCTTTGTCATCAACTAATGTTTTTATGTTTTTATTCCTTTCGAGCACTTCCATTTATGGAGAGGTTACTCTTGTATATGCACCACTATGGAGTTCGAATTTTTTCGAACAATCTTTGAAACCGATCATTTATATTCAACCATTTTTTCGAAGCAACAAGAATTAATAAGATGATTTGCTTTTCCGCTTCATTCATTTGAAATTGACTCTCACACTGTTGATTCCGAACAAACTAACAAACACAAGATATTCTGTTTATCTTTAATCACCATTAAAAGAAAATCATGATCAGTATAGATATACCATTTAATTTTCTTATACCAAAAACATCGCAACCGATTTTATTCGTTACAAATATATCCAATGTCACTTAATGAATTAAAAAGTTAGAAAATTTCCAAGTTCAAAAAACTAAGCTAAAAAACTTGTAAAAATCAAGTAGGTAAAAAAAACTAAGTAAAACAGTAAGTCAAAAAAATCTTAGTTTAATAATTAAGTAAAAAAGTTAAATTCAAAAAATTAGGTACCAAAAGCTACATAAAAAGTCTCGGGTCTTACGTTTGATTTTACATCGGACGAATATTTCATAGATCCAATGGAAACTGCTTAGAAGCTATGGAAAAAAATCCAAAAAATTTCACTAAAGATTACATAATAATAAAAATATAATATCATTGTAACTTGTAATCACGTACAAATTAGACCTTTACATTTGCAGAAAACCGCATCCTTAATAAGGCTGTTTGATTCAATAGATTTAAAATTTGCACATGCAAACATTATACCTCTAAATCTGGAAAAAGCACACCCCTGACAAGTATGACTGAAAACAATAGATAGAAATTTATATACATAAACATTAGACCTTTAGATTTGAAAAAAAATACATCCTTGACGAGGTCTTGTGAAAGCAATAGATTTCAATTTCCATATGTAAAAACAGGGACTTTAATTCCTGTATTAATTAATTCTGAACAAACCCAGTGATAACGATTGCACTACCCGGTAATTTTGTAATGCACTCCTGGGGATCAATGTACTCCTGCCGAAACCCAGATGATAATCTTGTCGAAAAATTTGGTTTCAGGGGTTGACAACTGCCTATGGTTGTAGCAGTACGTATAACAAGTGCTTTTAGAGACAAAAGGGATTATCAACAAATGTCGTTAACCCTTAGAAACCCATATGTGATTTAACAACTCTAAATGGCTTAAATAGATATCAACGCTTGTGTCTCGGAAGCATTACAGGGCAAAAAGGGCAGTCATAGGATCCACAATCCCAATACCGCTGTCATTACTCGGATTTCAAGCTTTTAACTATTAGCTAAAAGAGGAAATTCCATAGAAACGCTTTAAAAGAATTTTTCCTTAGGGAGTCTTCGGAACATCATTGGTTTTAGGTTTCCACTGACCAAAAATTAAAATTGTTTCTTTTTCTGGGCCATAATTGTGAAAAGTAATGGATGGAAGAAGATGATAAAAAGCAGAGATACACAAGATGCATCCACGTTAGCTGTGCGTGTTTTTTCCACTAGGTCACAAGATTGAGACTAGGTTTAGACCTGAAAGTAAGAAATTAGTTGTCGACATCGGCAGCATAAAACAGAGATGTCATATTTCTTACAATTTTGTATTCAACAGTTTATAATGGTCATTTTCGAAATTTCAAAGTTTTTTAGCCTTACCTTTAAGCCACAGTCATATTTTCCACACTGTTCCATCTTTATTATGATATTGGAACTTGATTTTTTCTATATTTACTTTGTCAATAATCTAGAACTGTTTAATAGTATTGTTTTCAGTTTGAAATCCTTTTTCTTTCAGTGGCCTTGTTATCGCTTTTGACAATAATTTTTGCATATATATTATCTCTGTTTTTTTAGTGTTTCTCGCTATGCTTCAGGAGCTCCAATTTGTTACTTTTCTTCGTTTTTTGTCCTATTAACTTGATCACTCACAACCATTACTGTGCAACAATGATAATACTAAGAAAATATAACGCTTAATTATAACTGCTCATAACTAAAGTTTTCTTGAAAATTCAACTTTTTCCCAAAAATTAGCTAAAATTATAATCCATTTGCCATTTTTTAAAACAATATATTTTTCCACCAACAGAAGTTTTAATCTTTTTTGGCAGATTGATATTATAGACGAGGTGCGGATAATTGAAATTAGGAAAAGTTAAGAACTCCATCAAAACAAAAATGAGCATAAATAAAGTCAAACAATCTTCCAAGCGTAAAATTTACACAAATCACCTTAATTCAAAACAAACAGAAATAACAATACAGGACCGAGTCAAACCCAAAGGGAGTAAAAATTAATATTAGTAGGGGTGACAAAGCCCATACATTCTCAAGACCAGAACATACTAAAAAGGGCACTAGAACGTTATTTCTGAAACAATGTCATTGATAAAAACACCATGCACTCCCATTGTGTAAGGTATCCCAGACAAATATTTTTATGCAAAAGAATAACCGTCCAAGTCATATTCATTAGATGAAGTGAGCTGACTCTAACAAGATATCTAAACGAGATCTTACCAAGAACTCTAATATACAACAAGTTTGTGATCTATATGTTATTACTGTACGCTCAGTAGATGAGAACTGCTTCTTATTCAATTTCAATTTATCAAATGGCATTTATAGTTCCCTTTAGTTACTGAATTGTATATATATACCATCTATAGTTTTAAAGTCACACCTCCTTACAACCTATTCTTGTGCTATTGAATTCAGTTCATGGAATAATTTGAACCCGGACCCTCAGGAGACGGTAAAGAGCATTATCAAATCTAAAAAAAGAGTATTTAATTATTTTTATGTGTGTTAAAATCATACATAATATTTAGTTTAAAAAAGCCCTCCTTATTAGTTTTTCTTAACTTTTGAATTCAGTTAATATAGTTAATATAATATAGTTATTATAGTTATAGAGACAATTTCAAGTATATTATGGGGATAAATATTTATTTTGCTAAAAGTTAAAACTGAAAATTTTAATAGAAGGTCTGGAAGAAGAATTAAATGCACAGTTTTGGATGCACATTTGCTTTCGAATGGACTTCAGCAATTGTGACGGGTTCATTTACCCATGGCTAGTGAAGCACCAGGCCCCAACAAATTACTGTTATTAGAATCAGAGACGGAAGTGACTTGATTTCTTATGCTGTGCTTTTAGGTCCGAAGGATTCATATGTAAAAACACACAATAAGAAATACAAAAAAGTCTACAAAGGGGTGCTTCGATACTGTGTGAAAGAGAATTTTGAGATGAGTTTTTATAGAAACTGTTTGCAAATGACCTAGAAAATTTCATGGCAATTTGTTCTTTAAAACTTTGAAACTCCACACAGTTAGAGCGAGAAAAATGCAATTTCATCCGTATCGGAATCAGTCTATGCGTGTGTGGAAGGTGTGAAGGTGCTACAACACGGACATTATGTAACATAGGACCAAGATGTATGTTTAGAATACAGAAGTCGTCTTGGTCTAAAAAAAATTCAACAGATGCTGGGAGGGATCCTTTTTTTGTATCTGAAGGTGGAACGGGGAATTTTTTCTCATCTTAGCAATGTTTTTTTCTATATTCTTTTGCAAAGTATAGCTGTTGTTTGTGTTTTTGCTTCAAAAAAATTCTTTAAAAATTGTTTTTGATTCTTTATTTGGCCTTGCCAGCCCAGAGGGATCCAACCTTTGGTCGGCCACTGCAATCAGCAGATGAGCCCTTCTGGGGGTCTTTTTCTAAGTAAAAAAATTTTGTAGTGCCTTTTATTATAAAGTAAATAATGTATTATTATTTAAATAAAGTTTTTTAGTGTCTTTTATTTGTAAATAAAAACATTTATTATTCTTAAAATTTATTATTCTTCTGTTCTTGATAATAGAGAATTATAATTATCTATTCAATGAACAGATGCCTTCTATAGTTAGTTGTATTTTGACATTGAGGGAAAGTAGTATGTACCAATTTAAAACTCCAGTCAGATCCTTTCTTTGCAAACCATCAATATCTGGTAAAAATGAGAATTTTAACTGAAATAATTGAAAATCGTACTAAAAGGTTTTTATAAAATCCAAAGGACATATACTATTGCTTTAGTGTCCGGCAAGAATCCTACAATAATATAAAGACTATTGTACGAGACACGAAATTCATAATGGTACTTGTTTGTTTTAAGATAATTGAACCAAACTCTTGCTTGATTACTAATGATTCAGCTGAATCCATTGAGGAATTCTCTCAGGAGGTGTTACAATTGTTCACTGTCTGATCCGATCATTAACAGATTTCCGTAACCCTAGTTCTACACAATCTCTTTCATCAGAGCATATGTGTGAAGACTCTTGATCTGAATTGTACCTTCTGTTTCATCTACAGGGTTGTTCATGATTCAAGTTCCCTCATAACTTTAAACAAGTAAATATATCCGTGTCTATCGAAATGTCTACTTTCGACATACAATCAGGCTACGAATAAACTTTATAGTTTTATTCTACTAGACCTCAATCAGAAAACATTTGAGGATTTAAAATTAAATAATTTTTAAATGAAATTACCGTACATCTGCCAGTGATCATTAAAAAAGGTCGCTAGTAGCCAAATTGGAAAAATTCTTAAAAGGTCGAAGAATACCTCATCACTCATCAGTCTCTATTCAGATCAGAAAAGAAAGACCATGTCATGTCAAAGAAGAAAAAAAAACTAAGAAAAAACTGCTAGATCAAAAAAGGCCTAAAATAATATAACTACCCCACAAGGAATGTCATCCCAGAGTCACTACATCTCTAAATTTTTCAATGCAAAAAGTGTAGATGTCAGTGAAGAGTAAGGATAGTATGAACAATTCTATCCACAACTACTGCTCTCTGAAAGCCAACATTTTCAAATTTATTTGAAGACTACTTTATAGATTCACTATCCACGTTTTTGATTTAAAAGTTTTGGTGAGGAAAAAGTCTGATAATTAAACTCTCATAGCTACCGATGGATTATCCTATGAAAATTCTGTACTACACAATTTGTTTAGAGAAACATGCGTCTAAATAAATGAAACATTGTTGAGCACTAGCAACAATCTATCAATTTATTCAAACTACACACAATTTATATTGATGACTCCAAAGTCCTATAAGAAATTGGGTCCTATGATAAGTCCTATGAGAGACTGAGTCCTATCCAATCACCAATTTGGTGATTGGATATGATTATTGATCGGATATTGATTCTGACGATGAACTCACTTGGGTGGTGATCAAGGGATACCATTTAGCTGATAGACTAAATCATGAAATGTTTAATATACCTCAATTGATACCTCTCAATGTTAAGGCTAATACAAAGCTAAAACACACTCCGTCCAATGTCTTTCCGAGAAACACGCTTGATGCATCATCCGATGCAAATTTCAATCTCACCTCGGCAATACTTAATGTCTTGAACAACGAATTATGAGTTCTATTGCTTTGGCAATTGAAAAATTAAGAGCCTCTGAAAATAATATCAAACTGCTTGTTTCTCACACAATCACCAATCAGCAACATATCGCTACTGGTTCAAGTACCTACAAAGAATCTTCATTTATCAATGGTGAAATTCCTTCAAAATTTGCTTTGGTATTTGTGAAAAGTGCCAGTATTTTAGGATCATGGACAAGTTCTCCACACGATTTGCTGTGGATATATGTAAAGTAAATGGAATTACTCTCTAAAATTTATTCTAAGATAAATCCTTCAGGACCCTATATGAATTGACAATGCAAACTATGTATCAAGATTCACAACTATTAGAAAATGGTATGACCCATACAATTTTCGCAAAGAGGTCTGGTACTCAATATAAGAGGTGTCTGAAGACGCATTGTACGTTTAGAGTGTAGTTTTGAAAAACTGTTGACGAAGATTATAGCATTAATCCCGCTAAATCAATTTGAAACCTGTAGGGAAATTACCCCCGACGGTAGTGTTCTATTAGACCTGGTGCCATGACCATAAATCAAATAATCGATGTATTTAACTTGGATCCATACTTGTTCAAATACAAATCCTATTGCAAACCCTTGGATTTCCTTGAACATATTCATAGTGCTAACAATATCACTATCATTGTTGACAGTAGTCCATTGACTGTGCTCATGGGGCATTGGTTATCCATCTGTGAAACAGCTAAGAATATAGAAATTTTCGAACATCTAGGTCTATCCTATGCATTTTACACACATCACATCAAAAAATTCCTTGAAAGAAGTGGAAAATCAATTATTCAAAATTGGAAGCGAATACAAGACTTATCAGCCAAAAGCTGCCGTTTCTATGCATTATCATATTTTATTTTTCGATGTCAATACTTATGTAAAAATCCTCGATTGAATGAAATCATAGTAGAAAAACACTGTCCTACGTGTATAATATTGACTTCAGTTACCTAAGAATAAAATGATTTAATAATGTAGGTAAATTTGTTATTAATAAAACATGTATGTACACTAAAAAAGTCTTTTGTTTTCATCTTTTAGATTTTTTCTTCTTCTTCGTTATTAGGAGGTCGTCGTCAACAACACTTTATGGTAATATATCATTGGGATTCAATTAAGGATTTTTTTCCTTGTGAAATATTAAGTTTGTTATATTTTTCTTTAGTTTATTATCATTTATTATATTGCCCTATTGTTTATCTGGCAACATTTAAAACACGTCTTAAACCGTTACAAATTGCGCAAACCGAGCTCTGAGGATTTTATATAAGTATTTACCATCACCTTCGTCATACCCTGGTAAGAGCACGATAAAAACTTTGTATTTCTTAATGCCTTTCCTTCCTATTTCTTGTCTGTGTAATCTTTCTTCAGTACTTTTTAGGATTAAGTGTGACCATCAACTGCCCCCAGTTTATTAACAGGCCGAGTGAATGGGTGCGTTGGATTCGGGATCCTTTGTCTGAAAGGACTCGGGTTGGGATCCCGGCGTACCCAGTTCTTCAGTTTGGGATGGGGGTCAGTGGCGTGACTATGTAAGCTTAGCCACAGTCGACCCAGCTCTAAATGGGTTCCTGGAGAAATCTGGGGAAGGTAAACAGGAAGGGTGTGCGAAATCACAGGATGGCTGGCCCCCAACCCCCCATTGCACTTCCTGGATGAAGGGCCAAGAAACGGAGATCAGCACCGCCGGTATGGACTGTAAAGTCTAATTCCGTATCCTTTACCTTTTTTACCTTTTGTTGATATGCTTGGCAGTAAGGTCGACTTTATCGTTAATACACTCGAAATAAGGACCACCGTAATTCTTCTCGATTCATAAGGGAGCGATCGAGATTTTCACCAAGGAACTTGGTAACAAGCACATGGAGAAAATTTCACGTTGTATATGATGATAGTAAATTATGATAGTAAATTGATAGTAAATTACCATTAAAATATTTTTTTTCCTTTTGAGTTTTTTAAAACAATTTTCTTCTTTTTATAATTCACCGTCTCTGATTGCTCATGGTGTCATTTTCCGTGCAAGTTTAATTGATTGCTTTGTTATTGTTTTAATTATTTTCAATTATTATTTTAATTATCAATCATACGATGGTAAGCGTTTTCCCATTGATCACATCTATCATAGTGACAATTGAAACATAGGTATCCTCTAGGTTTAGACTCACAAGCCTCTTCGGGACAGGAATTACAATTTTTAATTTGTACAGCATATCCTATATGCAATTTACATTGATTGCATAATCTACACTTTTCGTTATAGTTATCAACTGCGGTGCAGTTCTCACATGACGTCTAGCTTTGTAAAGTATATAAACATAGTGCGCATGGGTAGACAATTTTTTTCAATATGTTGACTCTCACACCACCAAATAGAAACCTACTTGCGAGCAATGGAAATGTTCTTTTTACTTCTAGTGATAGAGGAGCAATCGAGTGACTTTAAAATCAATTATATGTGTTCTGGACAGGATTCTTTAAATTGTCAACTGTTCTCACGAAAAAACAGAGACTGATAAATCAATATGGAAACCTGAATATTTTTAGGTAGTCTTCAAAAACAAATCCACATCATCATTTCGTTTTGTTTCAATTAGTACGTTAATAAACTGAGTAAACGCATTTGTGTCACAACGTAAAAGCATCATGCAATAATCCAAACCTGGAGAATCGTATTCCATGATAATGTCAAGGATTTTTCAGAGAATACTTTCTTTTGCACAGTTCGCATCTGAAATGTATCATTTAGATTCAAATAATTCTCCAATGTTAAAAGATTCTGTAAGATTTTCTGTTTCTCAAATCCATCCATTTTTTTTGTTCTTGACACTCCCACTGCCGATAATAGACTAAACTAACAATTGCATGTTACCACTTTTTCCACATTCTCAAGACCTATTGGTTCCATAAAGAGAGGAGTAAGCAATCAACTAAAATATCTAACAAAAAAACAAATCATTATAAGATATTTTTTACTGTCAGAAAGGTAATAAAAGAATAATGTACATTTCTACTCTTTTTTCATGAGGTGAGTCAATCCGTTGTCCTCAATGCGCTTCATGATTGCATTCAATCTATGCTTTAATCTCGATATATGCATTACAATCACTTTTGCTGTGAAACATAATTGTTGTTCCGACTTGAATTTACTCAAAGATATAACATATCTACCAAACATATCTACCAAACATATCATATCACTCAAATGTTAATTTACAATTCCTACCAATTTCAACTGCTATATTGGAAGCTCTTGTCTTCATATCGTCACTGTCCACTCCATCAAGTTGCAGTAGTGCAAAACCACTAATTTACAAATATTAAAACATTTTTTCCAACTTGATAAAATGTAAACTAATCAAAATTTCTATTTGAAACTGTGATACCAAGTAACTCACCATCAAACTTTTATAATAATGGGCATGTGACAGGTACCTCATGCCTCTCCACCTGTATCTGAAGCCCTTTTTCACCGAGAAATAACAGCTGGCAAATATTTCCAAGAATTTACATTCCGGGAAATTGTGATAACACCATGTGTGTATGGGCCCACTTGTTTCGTCGAAGATTTTCGTCGAGAAAATATACATATATTGTTCCCAGGAAATTTTAAATCTTTCCTAGAATTTTTCAGCTGGATACGAGGGACTAGATCAAAAGACTATATGATCAAAGTACTACATCAAAAGATTCTATGCCGATTTTAGATATATAAGTTTAATTAAGTTTGGTTTTACCCATCAAGAGTTACGAGCCTGAGTAAATTTGCCTTATTTTTAAAAAGGGGGGAGTACCCCTTAAAAGTCATAGAATCTTACTGAAAATTACGCCACCAGATTTAGTGTATCAGAGAACTATACTGAAGAGGTTTCAAGCTCCTATCTGCCAAAATGGGGAATTGTGTACTCTTTACTAGAAGAAAGATCACAGGTGTTTTTTTTTCAGGGGTGATCGTATCAAACCAGTGACCCTGAAATATCATGACAAAGCTCAATCGTACGGAAATTAAAAGCTCTTTTGCCCTCTTTAAATGACCAAAAAATTGGAGGACAACTAGACCCTCTCCCACGCTCATTTTTTCCCAAGTTCACCCAATCAAAATTCTGGGATATCAATTTTGTTCAGCATTGTCTAAAAATCTAATATCCAAGTTTTTGAGGATGGCTTTATCCCCCACAGGCCCCAAGGGGAAGGGCTGTAAGTTATGGACTTTGTACATTGTTTACGTATAGTATTGGCTGTTGGAAAGTATACACACGCTTTTGGAGGTGATTTTCTGGTGGGGTGGGGATAGCGGACTATGTTGGAGGATCTTTCCATGGAGGAAATTTTTCATTAGGGAAGGGAAATTTCTGTAAAAGGGGTGTCAGATTTACCTGCATTATTCAAAAACAATCAAAAATTAAATACAGAAGCAAGTTTTTTCAACTGAAAATAAGGAGCAGCTTGTGAAACTTAACACGAACAGAAACTATTACGTATGTGAGGGCGTTTGCCTCCTAGCCATTACCTTGTTCTTTACGCTAAAGTTTTTTTTTTTAGTACTTTCAAAAGAGCTATTTATTCTAATAAAGCAGCCTTGGTAATTAAGGGGTCATTCTTAGAGAATTGGAACAAAATTCAAACTTTAGCGTAAAGAGCGAGACATTGACCATGGGGTGAACCCCCTCATATCTTCTATATATATAAAAATAAGTTGTCTGTGTGTCTGTGTGTCGGACACAAATGACGACCGGGACACAGGGAATATAAATGACGACCAGGACAATCAAAGAGAAATTACAGACCGGGACACCGGAACACAAATGACGACTGGGACAAAAATGACGACCGGGACACAGGAAATATAAATGACGATCGCGACACTCAAAGAGAAGTTACAGACTGGGACACCGTGACACAAATGACGACCGGAACACAGGGAAACAACAACATCGGGGACGCCGGGGGGCACAGGGGGATATATAAATGACGACGGGGACACAGGGAATGTTCGATTAGCAATCACCATCAACAAAGCTCAAGGACAATCATGAGAATAATGAGGTATAGATCTGAATACAGATTGTTTTTCCCATGGAAAGTTTTTTGTTGCATGTTCAAGAGTCGGTAAACCTGACAATCTACTTATATGCACAGACAATGGAACAGCCAAGAATGTTGTATATTCGCAAGTTTTATGTAGTTAAAAAAATATATATATATATATATATATATATATATATATATATATATATATATATATATATATATATGTATGTATATATATATGTGCATATATATATATATATATATATATATATATATAGGAAACGCCCCCACCAACTAAGTGTTGGGGTGGCTTCGCGCCACCCCAACAGCTAGTACGTAATAATTTCTGCTTGTTTTGAGTTTTAATGTTGCTCTTTACTTTCAGTTGAAAAACTTATTTTTTTTAATAACTTTAAAGATAAACGAGACATGGTCTTTAATTCTGGACTATTTCTGATTGCCCTGGAGGTATGATTACCAGAGTAGGGCCTGGTCCCCTTTGGGGTCTAAATACCGTCATATATTTCTTAATGTTTTGTAGTAAGCCAAATCTAGAAAAAATTCACTTGTATTTTTCTGTGGTTTGAAGTGGAAGGTGATCAAAAAGCCACCTTGATCGTAATAAAACAACATAAGGTAACAAAAGATGAAAAGGATTCTTCTGAAGTAAACACTCTTAAACATTTCAAGGCAATGAACTAAAAGTAAGGAGCGATTCGGCTTAAAAGCAACCAAAACTTAATAAACAGAATATTGATATTAATAGAAATATCAAAAGACTTGGCTTCTTATGCTGATTCCAAATATATAAAATCTATTAAGTTCAATTTTGCACACCAAAGCTAAGAGTCTGACAAAATTTTCCTGATTTTAAAAAGAAGGGTGAAATATCTCCAAAACCAGTGATCTCGATGAAAATCACACCGTAAGTTTTAGCATATCGGATAACCCTTTCTCAAGATTTCTATCTATGAAAATGAGGAGTTTGTGTTTTTTGTCAGAGGAAAGATCCCAGATGCGCGTCTATTTAGGGTCTGTTGATTTTTGAATTAAAATCAAGTTGATGGAAGTGAATAAAAACTTGAGAACCATGGCTAAATAAAAAAACCCAAGACTCGGGGTTGCAGAAACTTCTTTACAATTGTATTGTCACTTGTTGATGCATAGTCTATCATCCATCTTAGGGCAGAACTAAGGAAGATAGGCATGGAGTAAGGAAATTTCAAATAGTCTTTTTATTTAATTTTGTCTTTATAGTTTCCAGGATTGATTTTATCAAACCCATAGTCAGGGGATGGGGATTTCCAGGAATATTTGAAAAAAACAGTCAAAATTACATAAAAAACGAGTTTTTTTCAATTGAAAGTAAGAGGCAACACTAAAACTTAAAATGAACAGAAATTATCCGTATGGGGGGCTGACCATTTTTTAAGCTCGCTCATTCAGTAAGTATGTAAGTAAGTATGATGGCACTATACACTCAAGGTCCTCGCCAGATTTCTCCAGATACCCACACCAGAATTGAACCCAAGGAATTCCAGCCCAGTGTGCCAACCACGTAACCAGGAAGACCTCGCTCATTACGTCCAAACTCAACTAGAAACACTGCTCAAACACAAGGGTGGGTTGGATTTGAATGTGAAGTTTTTTTTAGGTCTTTAAGACTTCAGCATGAAGAGCGAGGATCGAAGATGGGGTACCCTCCTCATATATGGAACAATGTTCCTTTTGAGTTTTAATGTTGATTCTCTCTTTCAGTTGAAAAAACTTGCCTTTCTTTGATTAACAAAACAAAAGGAGCAGCACCATTTGATTCCTTATTTTATGCTATCTAAAAATATAAAAGTCCCATTTTCAACAATGCACCCCCCCCCTTCCCTGATGGTCCCAGATTTAGTCCTAAATGATATTTTTCTTCGTTCTCTACCATCTCATGATGCCTCATGTAAACTTTGCTAAAATGGGTTGGCTGCATTCTTGACTCGGGGAAACCACTCTATTGAGTTTACTTTCAATGGGATTGCTGGTTAAAGCATAATTTAAGAATCATTTTAGGAACTGTGGACAACAATGAAGTTATATTTGAAGTTTGGAGAGCACAATATGAATAACAATATGTTTGGACAGCACACCATATGTACGGAGAGTACCTAATTCCTTTCTATTTTGAGCAGAAAAACAGTTGATTTTTCCTTTGGAAATAACATACGATTGAAGAATAGCCTAATTTTTTTTCAAATATGCACGCAAGAAGGGAAACCTTAGGACCATGCCCATTTTTTTAATATTTTACTATATTTCAATAACGAGTATTTCCCCCCCCCCCTTTCTTCAGTATCCATTGTAGCGCTTCTTGATAAGTTCTTGATAAAACATACATTTAAGATTTTTAACATATTAAATTAAAAAGATTTTTTTTCCTTTAACAGCTAAAGAGCGAAGCTAAACCATATAAGAAACTAAAATCACATAATAAATGAAGAGGGCTACAATTCTCAGTAATCCACCTTTCTTTTTATGATACAGTCTAACTTACAGTCTACGCAAAACAAAACTTATTAGAATATAATATATGAACATTTTATTTACGGTGATAGTAAATTTCGTACAACATATAGTTAAGGGTAAAAATACAACACATTTACATATTTGTACAGGACATAAATTTTGTACTAAAGCAATATAACACATTTGCTCTTTCGTCAATAGGAAAAAAAACATTTTTTTTCCTATTGGTAAATTTTTGGGGGGTAGGGGGGGGGGGGGTAAAGATAATTTAGTCACTATTTTTTGCAAGAAAAATCCAGAAAGTAATCAATGTTCCTTTGGATTTTGCTTATAATGAGTTCTAGATTTTCAACTGGATCTATTGTATCAGAAGGATTTACAAAATAATATTTGGCTATCTCTTTATTATATTTGCTTATTAAATACTGGCGGTACTGTGAAATACGTATATTTATATCGGGTTGAAGCCATGTATCAAATTTTACTGAAAAGTCAGCAAACTTCCATTTTTCTCCATTATCTAGAACAAAAATATAATCAAGGGGACTTGAATTGCAGCCATGGTACCACAGTTCCTTTGTTTTAATGTAACGAAAGCATACCACACCAATGGGTTGATGGAAAGCATCATGGCGTCCAGTATGTGAAAACTCAAGAAAGCATGGACTCTCACAAAGAGGACATTTCTCTTGACATGGAGTGCAAAAGGCTGAATCAAAAAGGTGGTTTTGCTTCAGTGTCAAAAAAACTGAATCTACAATATCTTCCTTAGTCAAGGATGAAAAAGAGGTATCAAATTTATTTACAATGGCATTGACATGTTTCAGTTCAAATTGCACAGACATGGCTTCTAAGCCTTCCCAGCCAAATGCATCCATTTCTCTCTTCAAATTTTCGACAATATATTTGCTTTTAAGCATTTCCAAATAGTTAAAGAGTTGAGAAAAATTGAAAGATTTTGACCTTGATTCTAAATCTTTCGAGGCATTAAATGTGTTTCTTAAGCAGCCTTCAAGCTGAGATCTAAAGTTCTCCCACTTAAGACGTTCAAGCACAGAATCAATTTCAAAGTGAATCAATCTCCGAGAAGTAAGCTCCTTTAGATCTTCGGGTTTTTCTATTAGCCTCAGCACTTCTTCAATCCCATTTGGCTCCACCTCCTCTATTAGATATAAATCCATATGACCTTGAACATATTTTGGTGACTGAATCCAACGTTTTTTCCCCAAGTTCGAGATGACAATCTCTTTAATTTCACTTTCAAAGGCTTTAAATGTATGTCTTGCAAAAAAGTCTGAAAGAATTGATGCCATGATATCTACTTCTTCCAGACCCTTAGAAAATTCAAGAGAATACCACTTCATGGCCTCTCTAATCGACTCCAAACACACAGAAACAGAATTTTCACTCTCCCATTTCTCCTGAATATCTACACAGATATTTATTAGCAGATTGTAGGCAACTCTATGAATTTTTCTTCGTTGATCCTTATTTGTATCTTTGTTGCACCTCCTGATTAAATTTTCAATTTCACCTATCACATTATCCACAACTCCATCAGAGTAGTATTTTCTTCCACTAGTTACCCTATGTACCAGTTGAACAACCATGTTTTCAATGTCATTTTCTTGTGCAAACCACTCAACAATAGGTTCAATTAGACCCACGGCTCCGTCCCAAAGTTTCCCCCAAAAGGAAGTTTTTTCATTTTCAGACAATAGATCAATTCCTAAGCTGACAATCGTTGAATTAGCTCTATATGCATTCAAAGCAGCATCTTTTACTTCCAATGGGGGATTTTCCTCTCTAGCCTTTTTACTAACAGTGTCAAAGATTCTATCAAATCTAGCTATTAACTCTATTTCTGTTTCTTCTTTTATACTCTTTGCACTATATTCTTTGGTTATTTTGTCTTTTATTTCATTTTGGTACATTTTTACTTTTGCCCCAAATGTAAAATAATTTTTCAAGACGACTTCCAATTTGTGACACCAGTGAACTTTCCTTGAAAATTCAATTTTCCACTTTTGGTTTTGTGATGTTTGAAACAGAAATTTCACCCCTTCCTCGAATTTGCTAGTTTTTGGCCTCATTTTCACTTCAAGGTCATCGACCAATCTCTGTATTTCTTTGAAGCACATTGGTTTCCCTTCTATCAAAGGGCAATTCTCCTTATATTCATGTTTTAGAAGATTATACTGCTCCTCGTATTCCTCATAATATGCTTTCCTGAGATATTGATACTTATTTTCTATTTCAGTATAAACATATATCTCAATGAACGTTTTGAAAGAAAGATCAAAGTCTGAACTGTTGATGCAGTCCCAAACTAAACATAAATAATTTTCAAGGCTACCAATTTCTTTAGCATTCCATTGAGACTGACTTACCACCTGCTTGTGAATATGCTCCCGAAAATCAACTATTTGCCAGTTGAAATCCACATTCGGTATATCATTAGGTGGGTCCCCCTTGTGAGGGCTTTCAAAAACCCTTACATCCTCCTCACTTATAAACCTCGCTGAAAATCCATTTGACGTGGTACCATATGTTTCCTTTAAAGAAGTCGTTTTGGTAAAAAATTCAATAAAGTTTTTGGATGTTTTGGAAACTATATTCTGAGGGTTAATCTTGCTTTTGTCGTGTTTTAACTGGATGCAAGCAGCAAAACCTTTACTACATAGTAGCCCCCCTTTTTCTTCCGCAATTTTCGAGTTTTTATAGGCTAATGTAACTAAAGACAATAGATCTTTCAAATTACTGCCATTTTCACCATTGGTAACAAGAATAGTTGCGTCAAAGAGTAAAATTGATAGTGTTATAATCGCATTGTCCCGCTTAACAGAATGATAGCGGCCCTTCTGCTCTTGAGTTTGAATACCTTCTGTATCAAATATCATAATATAATCATATTCTTGTCTGTTCACTGTTTTCACGAGGGTCATTGTAATACCGCTTTCACAATGATCAACGCTAGAGGGATATTGAATCCCAAACATAGTATTGAACAATTCTAATTTTCACTGCTTTTTTCACCTATCACAGACAAGACCAACAATTTTCTACGTGGTAAAACAGAGGCCAAGCTTTTGAAAACAGCTGTGATCCATTGAACATTTAACATGTTTGCATCTCCATCATAAAGCTCTAATGTCTCACCTGCTATTAAGCAGGAAGCTGCACGCTGTGGTAAATATTCAAATTCGTCACTTTTTCCTGATGAATATAGCAATGAAATTTCCCTCCATAAGTGACAAAGTGAGAGGACAACGTTATTCTGCTTCTCTTTTACCCTTAAAAAACATTTGCTCCTTGATTCTATCCGTTTCAAGCGCTCAGAATCTACCACAGCTGCATCTTGACTTTCAGGGATCATTTTCATCTTCTCACTGTCTTCTTCTGGTAGCTGTGCATGAGCATTTGATCTTTTTAAGTTAATCACAATAGCGTTATCAAGAACCTGATGAAGAAGCAGAGTTTCATCAATATCATTCTTTTGGAAACTTTCCAAAAAGTACATGATAAGAGGATCAGTTTCAAAACCATGTTTCATTCGAAATTTACGTTCTTCAAATATGTTTTGATTTATCTCGGAACGCTCGTTTGCATATTTAGATTCATTTAATTCTTCTTGTAATTTACCTTCATTGATAAAACTTTTTTGTAATAACAGTGAGTTTGACCAATATTCTTCCAAGGCATCCATCTCAGAAACTTGCAAGTATGTTTTCCGTGAAGCATCTACCACTGGCTTCAAACGTTCGTCAGAAGGAAATAGGGAATGCAACGGAGTGGAGTGAAATTTTCTTTCATCTAATATGTTAGCAAGCTGATGATTCTGTTGGATTTCAATGAAAGAATCCGATTCAATTAGGCACAGGCGATTGTCAATAAGAACATTCTTCACATTTGACGCTTTTGGTATCCACAATGTGATGAATTTTTGCAACTGATATTTCACAAGAGTATTTACTAATGAAAGAACATGGTTCAAAAATTTCAGAATTATCAACAAAGTCAGATCGAGAAACAGATTCGTCCTCAATAATAAGGTAATCAACAAATTCAGTCAGTATATTCAAATATTTCTGAAAATTCTCCTGAATATGTAAGACAACGCACGTCTTCTTTTCCATCTTATCCAAACAGATTAGGCCTTGACCAACCTCAACATTTGATGCTCCCAAGGTATCAAAAGAACTTTTTAAATTAAAGAGACCTTCCATAACTTTACCTGAGCTGCTCTTAAAGTTTTTCACTTTGCTTAGAATCGCAATTCGTGGAAGCTTCAGATCATCTCCTAAGAACACGTTTTCTTCTATTCTTCTTGTAATTTTAAGTAACTCCATGATTTCTGCAGAATATATTGGAATAGCAAATCTTGATTCCAGAAAAAGTGTTAGAACATTTATAGTATCTCGAAGGGAATAATTGCAAAGAATTTGGGAAATATCATTCTGTTTTGATTTCTTCGTTTCTTTCAAATCAGAGTAGAGGTATCCTTCTTCACCATCAGAAGAATCAAAGAAATTTAAATCCAGACGATGAAGTAATCTGTACGAAATACTGTTCTTTGCAGGAGGGCGATCAACGATGAATCCACTGATGAGGCTTTTCTCTCGAAATGATTTGTGGAGACTAGTCCCATTGTCTTCCTCATCAAATTTATCAAAATGAAGAGATTGCTTTGACACAGTTTTGTTATTCGTAAGCTTTAATTGCTTAGTTTCGCCGTTCCCTTTACTGTCATCCGCATCCATTTTTGCCTTGTAACCTGTAAAAGAAAGAAATAGAATTTGTTAGTCATTTTTGCATTTTTGTAAATTTTCATATAATACTCATTATTCCCATTCAAAGTTGTCCTGTCTGTCGTTACTAAAAAAGCATTGTTTTTTTTGTTAATTGTGCTTTCATTCTTTTTCTTCTTATCAAAAAAACCTGAACAGAGACCTAGTTCCTTAACTTTTTCAACCGATTAGTTCTTAGCCTTTTGGTTAAAATATACATAACTTCACTGTTAAAATCTTGTTGCTCAGAAAGACATTCCTAGGATTACTAATTAATAAAAATCATAAATACCACTTTCAAGATTTTAATATTTAATGTGTTCGATTGTCAAAATAAAAAAACTTGGTTTAAAATCTTGTCTCTTATTGATAGTAATTAAAAGACTTCTTCCACAAACTAATATTTCAAAGAAAAATAAAGAGCTCCAGTAAACTGAAAGCGAGCAGAAATAAAGTCAAATAATCCTCCAAGCCTAATATTGCCTCAAATTACCATGAATAAATATATGAAACCTAAAACGAATAGAAATTACAATAAATAACCGAGTCAAACTGAAAGCGAGTAAAGTAGGACTGACAACCCCCGTGCCTTATCAAGACCAGAATATAATTTGCATTTTACTGAAAACAAAATGCATTTTAAATGTTTTTCCGTTTTTACTTTAATAGATAAAAAATCATAAAAAATCTAATTGATCAAACAGTTCGTGGTAACGAACTGTAGTAAGGAGCGACCCGGCTCAATAGTAACCAAAACTCTAAAAAATGGATAATAAAATTTGATACCAATACCTACATCAAAAGAATCGCATTTTAATACTGATTTTAAATATATAATTTTCATCAAGTTTAGTCTTACCCATCAAAAGTTACGAGCCTGAGAAAATTTGCGTTATTTTAGAAAATAGGGGGAAACGCCCCCTAGAAGTCATAGACTCTTAACGAAAATCACACCATCAGATTCAGCGTATCATAGAACCCTACTGTAGAAGTTTCAAGCTCCTATCTTCAAAAATGTGGAATTTTGTATATTTTGACAGAAGGCAGATCACGGATGCGTGTTTATTCGTTTTTTTTGTTTTGTTTTTTTTTCCCAGGGGTGATCGTATCGACCCAGTTGTCCTAGAATGTTGCAAGAGGGCTCATTCTAACGGAAATGAAAAGTTCTTGTGCCCTTTTTAAGTGACCAAAAAAATTGGAGGGCACCTAGGCCCCCTCCCACGCTAATTATTTTACCAAAGTCATCTGATCAAAATTCTGAGATAACCATTTTATTCAGCGTAGTCAAAAAATCAGATGTCAAAAGTTGATGAGGAAGCAGCAGGAAGGCTGCTTCCTCATCAACGCCCTGCTCTTTACGCTAAAGTTTTTTACTGTTTTACAAAGAAGAATTGAGAGAAAGAGTCAAACTTTAGCATAAAGAGCGGGGCGTTGATGAGGAAGCAGCCTCTTTCATATACGAAGTAATTTCTGTTCGTTTTAAGTTTTAATGTCGCTCCTTACTTTCAGTTAAAAAAACTTGTTTTTTTATTTAATAAATATAAGCATCAAACAGTTCGTGGTAACGAACTGTAGTAAGGAGCGACCCGGCTCAATAGTAATCAAAACTCTAAAAAATGGAGTTTCGATACCAATAGCTACATCAAAAGAATTGCATTTTAATGCTGATTTTAAATATATAGTCTTAACCATCAAAAGTTACGAGCCTGAGAAAATTTGCGTTATTTTACAAAATAGGGGGAAACACCCCCTAAAAGTCAAAGAATCTTAAAGAAAATCACACCATCAGACTCAGCGTACCAGAGAACCCTACTGTAGAATTTTCAAGCTCCTATCTACAAAAATGTGGAATTTGTATTTTTTTTCCAGAAGGCAGATCACGGATGCGTGTTTATTTGTTTGTTTTTTTTTCTTTTTTTTTCTTTTTCCCAGGGGTGATCGTATCGACCCAGTTGTCTTAGAATGTTGCGAGAGGGCTCATTCTAACGGAAATCAAAAGTTCTAGTGCCCTATTTAAGAGACCAAAAAAATTTGAGGGCACCTAGGCCCCCTCCCACGCTAATTATTTTCCCAAAGTCAACGGATGAAAATTCTGAGATAGCCATTTTATTCAGCATAGTCGAAAAACCTTATAACTGTGTCTTTGGGGACGACTTACTCCCCCACAGTCCCCGTGGGAGGGGCTACAAGTTACAAACTTTGAAGTAATGGTTATTCGGAAGTGTGCAGGCGTTTTCAGTAGGATTTTTTGGTTGGGGGAGGGGTTGAGAATAGGGAGATAGGCTGGGGCAGCTTTCCATCGAGGAATTTGTCATGGTGGAAGAAAATTTCCATGAAGGGAGCGCAGGATTTACTAGCATTATTTAAAAAAAACAATGAAAAAAGAAATATGAAAAAGTTTTTTCAGCTGGAAGTAAAGAGCAGCATTAAAACTTAAAACGAACAGAAATTATTACCCATATGAGGGGTTCACCTCCTCCTAATACCCTGCTCTTCACGCTAGAGTATTTTTAATAATTTCAGCTATTTATTCTACGGCTTTTGTGATTCAGGGGTCATTCTTAATGAATTGGGACAAAATTTAAGCTTTAGTGTAAAGAGCGAGGTACTGACGAGGGGGCGAACCCCCTCATATATGTAATAAAAACATGAGAATACAAAACTTCTTTACGTAAGCTAATTTATAAGTTACGTATATCTTTTACTAAAAAAAGATTCGTAAAAAATTAAAAGTTCTAGTTGCCTTTATCTTAATTAACCAAAAAATCGGAGGGCAACTAGGCTTCCTCCCCCGCTCTTTTTTCTCAAAATCATTCGATCAAAATTATGAGAAAGCCATTTAGCAAAAAAAAATAATAAATATGCAAATTTCGTTTTAATTATTCCTCTGCGGAGAGCCAAGATCAAAACATGCATTGATTGAAAAACGTTCAGAAATTAAATAAAAAAACAAGTTTTTTAACTGAAAGTAAGGAGCAAAATTAAAACTTAAAACGAACAGAAATTACTTCGTATATGAAAGGGGCTGCTTCCTCACCAACGCCCCGCTCTTTACGCTAAAGTTTTTTACTTTTTTAAAAAGAAGAGTTGAGAGAAAGAGTCAAACTTTAGCGTCAAGAGCGGGGCGTTGGTGAAGAAGCAGCCCCTTTCAAATACGAAGTTATATATATAAGCAGCCGTAATTCAGGTTAATTCAATTCATTTATTTTTTGAATAAAGGATCTTAAAGCTAGATATGATTTGTAGTCGGAGTACATTTAATTTAAACATGAAAAAGAAAGCATAAATAATGCGGACTTTCCCGCAATTTATTGGCTAGCATTACTAAAAATAACTTTTTCAACAGGTGACCTCTCCCTGAAAATGGATTGACCCCACCCATCCCATTCCATCTGGTACGTCTCCCGGGTGAATTAATGCTCTGAAAAATAAAAACAAAAAACAAATGCCTTGTACTAAACAAATTAGTGCATATATCTTGCTTCGAAGACTTCGTGGACGAAGCTTTCTGTGGCTTCGTCGGTCAGCTAAAGTTGTGTTCGTATGTGATTTAAGCAATACATCCATACCTAAACATCTCTGTCTGACAATACACTTTCATAGGCATACAAGTCAATTAGATACAGGGGCAGACTAGGCCATCGGTCCACCTGTCACCTAGCAGGTACACTCCCAAGAAAACGGCACTTGGTGCGCTGAGGACCAAAAAAACTAAAAAAAATAGAACTTGACGCCATCAGGGCGCCAATTGCTACTTTTTCTTGTTTTGCCTGCAATTAAAATAGGTTTTAACATATTTTCATAGTGCCAAAAACTAGTTTTCCTCCTCAGAATCCTTGCAGTTCGCCCACTTCAATGATACTCACTATTTTGCTGAAATTGTACAATGCTGACATGCAGTGCACTACTGACTAGGCGCCATAATGCAGTACCTGTTGCCGATAATGCACCGTTTCAGGACAAATGCTCTGTATGATGAAGCAAGCAAACCTTGGGATTTTCCGTGGGGAGAATTTTCCGGGGGGACTTTCTAGGGAATTTTTCTCAGGGAAAGATTTCTGCAAGGGGAATTTTCCGAGGGAAGAGGACAAGACAGATCCTTAGACCCCCTGCAAGGGGAAAACTTTTCCCCTCAGATATGTCCCAAAAGTCAAACTTGGCGTCATCCTTGTACTGCCAGTCTGCCGCTGGCCAGTCGCATATGTGAATGCTACTCTTAAGCGGAGAAGTTAACTTATAGTGACAAAAAAAACTTTTTGATTGGTAGAGCGTGAACAGAGTTCTAGACTGCAGAACTGGATGCTTATTTGCAACGTAATGCATCCAAGTACCAAATCATATGAGAACTGTCTGCACACTGATGCCTAGGGAGATGCGTTTTTAGATATGCAAATCTATGTAGACACGCGTGTGAATGCCAGTTAAGGAGATCGACTAGAAATAGCCTTTACTGTTCTTCATAAGAATTTAAATGGTGCAACAAAACAAGTAAGTACATGGGGGTGGAGCTTTTGGGCTAAGATCCACTATTACGAACAATTTCAAGACTTATATATTTTCCCACTAGTTTTGTAAGACTTTTACATATTCACATCCTCTTATGTTTTGGAATATCTCCCTTTAAGATCCTGGTTAGCTGGAATCTAACCAGTTCAATACTGGAGCAAACAAATTCTGAAGGAGCAAAATGCTGAAGTAAATGGTGTGCTAAAAAAAAATCTTTCAGCGTTTTATTGATATGCCACATCATTCAAGCCTCACGTAACGAATGACGACTGGTTATTATGACTAATGGAAAGTTGATATTATTCTTAATGAGCAGCCATTACGCAATATATACAATGCTGCATATGGCTTTAGAATTTAATTTTTTCCCAGTATATAGTTTAGTCGTGGTTAGCAGAAAGTTTGCTTTACTGAATATGATTACTTCAAGACATCGTCTCAACATTGTAGACACAGAGTGCATACTACTTTGTGTGTATGTTAGAGGGGGGGGGACTATATAGCATATTTAATTATCCTTAATCTATTTTTTAATCAAGTTAAGAAGTCAGTATCTTTGGACAATTTACTGCTTTTTCGCATGGGAACCAGTGATGTATCTCATATTTTTCTATACTTAATTTTTTTTTGTCACCGTTAGAGGGGCGCAAAAACATCATAGAGAGATGCTTAAGGATTCATTTGAAAGAAATTTGCTAAATCTAGTGCATTTTGTAAGCATTAAAAACATAGTTATAATAGCTATAATAATAATGATTTATTTAATCATCAACTAAAAATGATTAGAATGGAGCAGGGAAATATAATATAAAACATAAACTGTGATTTTTGGTAAGAACTGCATCTTCATATACATGGTCATGTCATATTGGAAATGACATCAGATTGGGGGGACTCTATTGCCTGATACCTTCAGGTGCGTTCTGTTCTAGATATGGATATAAATGCTAACCTAGTTATTATGTGTTCTCAGGTGCTTATGAGGAGGGAAAAGAAATGAGAAAATCGGTTGACAATGTCAAGATAATCGTTAATTAGAGAGGAGAAGTATCAAATTAAGGGCCGATTGTTCGTGAATTGAGTTGCTCGCAGTAGCTCAATTAATGCCCTATAAAGCAAATTGCATGTTCCGTTCCATGTGGGTAAAAAAAGGAGCTTTCTAGGTGAGCGTAATCTTTTGATTATTTATTCTATTTTTATTGGAGAGTTTCATTTGGAATGAAGAAAAAACGAAAGAAGCAGCAAGAACTTGACAGTTCAGTTCTGTCAATGGCATTGACGGTTCTGTCAATGCCGAAACATTTCAAATGTCTCGGCAGGCACATCGGTTAAAGAATTGTCAATAAAATCGTTAGCTGATAATTTTATATGATAATTTATATTATAATTAGCTGATAGCTATAATTTTAGCAACAGTAAAGAGCAATTCAACTGCTTTACAAGGTCTAGAAGTTAGTATGAGAGTAGTAGAAAATCGATTAACAGAAGTTGAAAAATCAATGACAGATTTAAATAAGGAAATATCTGAATTAAAGCCGCGAGTTTCTGCCGTAGAAGATGAAGCATAAAATCTGAAGTTGCAAATTTCGGTTTTGGCTAGTGAAAATGTGGAGTTAACAACAGAGTTGTCTACAGTTAAGCAAAACCTCCAGTGAGTAGAAAGTAAAGAAACGCGTAAAAATGTGAATTTATGGAACGTTTCGGCGAGTGACGCGGAATAAGCAAAAGTGGTGTTCGAAAAGGTCATCAAAGATGGGTTAGACTATGAACATATCTGCAATTATTCGGTTTTGGAATATGGAAAGGAAAAAATACATCAAAGTTGAGATACATAATGCAGAGATTCGACTGGTATTGCTGAAAAACGCAAAAAAATTATACAGAAAAATTGTGGTGAACTTTTCCAATATCTATTTGACAAATGATATACCACTTTCTGTTAGAGAGACTCGTCGGAAATTGCTGACACTTAGAAAGAAAATTATGGACCACCAAATCCGCGAATTGGATGTTTGGGCTTCTACTTCGGTTCCACCTCTTCTGTGCATTCGACGTCATGTAAACGCTCCCGTGGAAAAGTATATGTCTTAGTAGATTCCAGATATTTTTTTAAGAAACATAATGATAAGTAGTAAAGACATACCGATGCGAGAATGGCCTTTAAATTGTGAAAGTATGTATGACAGCAGTAAATTGTAAGGATAAGTGAACTATTTTGTGAACAATGTTTGTTGTTTTGTTTGCATCTTTATTTGTTTTGGTAAAATTCTAGTTAATTGACTTCTTGCTATCTCAGAAAGGGTTTAGGTTAGGAAAATGAAACTTTCAGGGATGGGTCTACCAGCTAAAGTATGTCCTGGGAAGGTATTTTGAAGCAACTACCTACACTCCTTCTCCCTCTAGAGGGCCCTGACCTTTGATGACCTTTACAAATGTGTGTGTTATAATAGTGAAATTTTGCAAAATATATCTTCTGTTTAATTGAAGTACAACAAAGTTGTTTTCAGCTTCACAACTTTGCTCAATTCCATTTTATAAGGTTTTAAAGATATGCAAATACATTCCCTAAATGAAAAAAAAACCATTGATATGGCTCAAAAGTCTGCTTAAATAACAGGAATTGCATCTTCAAAAATTAAATAAAAAAAACAAGTTTTTTTAACTGAAAGTAAGGAGCGACATTAAAACTTAAAACGCTCAGAAATTACTTCGTATATGAAAGAGGCTGCTTCCTCATCAACGCCCCGCTCTTTACGCTAAAGTTTGACTCTTTCTCTCAATTCTTCTTTTTAAAACAGTAAAAAACTTTAGCGTAAAGAGCGGGGCGTTGATGAGGAAGCAGCCTCTTTCATATACGAAGTAATTTCTGTGCGTTTTAAGTTTTAATGTCGCTCCTTACTTTCAGTTAAAAAAATTTGTTTTTTTATTTAATTTCTGAACGTTTTTGAATCAATGCATGTTTTGGTTTTGGCTCTCCGCAGAGGAATAATCAAAACGTAATTTACATATTTTTTTTTTGGCTTAATGGCTTTCTCATAATTTTGATCGAATGATTTTGAGAAAAAAAGAGCGGGGGACGAAACCTAGTTGCCCCCCGATTTTTTGGTTAATTAAAAAGGCAACTAGAACTTTTAATTTTTTTCGAATCTTTTTATTGGTAAAAGATTTACGTAACTTATAAATTAGCTTACGTAAAGAACTTTTGTATTCTCATGTTTTTATTACATATATGAGGGGATTCGCCCCATCGTCAGTACCTCGCTCTTTACACTAAAGCTTAAATTTTCTCCCAATTCATTAAGAATGACCCCCTGAATCACAAATGCCGTAGAATAAGTAGTTGATATTACTGAAAATACTTTAGCGTAAAGAGCGAGGTATTAGAAGAAGGTAAGCCCCTCATATGGGTAATAATTTTTGTTTGTTTTAAGTTTTATTGCTGTTCCTTACTTCCAGCTGAAAAAGCTTTTTCACTTTTATTTTTTAATTGTTTTTTTTTTTAAATAATACTAGTAGCCTATATCCTGCTCTCCCTTCATGGAAATTTTCTTCTCCCATTACAAATTCTCTAAGGAAAGTTCCCCCAGCATATCCCCCTCTTCTCAACCCCTCCCCCAAACCAAAAAAATCCTCCTGAAAACGCCTGTATACTTCCCAATAACCATTACTATATGTAAGCACAGGTCAAAGTTTGTAACTTGTTGCCCCTCCCATGGGGACTGTGGGGGAGTAAGTCGTCCCCAAAGACATAGTTATAAGGTTTTTCGACTACGTTGAATAAAATGGCTATCTCAGAATTTTGATCCGTTGACTTTGGGAAAATAATTAGCGTGGGAGGGGGCCTAGTTGCCCTCGAATTTTTTTGGTCACTTAAAAAGGGCACTAGAACTTTTCATTTCCGTTAGAATGAGCCCTCTTGCAACATTCTAGAACAACTGGGTCGATACGATCACCCCTGGGAAAAAGAAAAAAAACAAAAAAACAAATAAACACGCATCCGTGATCTGCCTTCTGGCAAAAATGCAAAATTCCACATTTTTGTAGATAGGAGCTTGAAACTTCTACAGTAGGGTTCTCTGATACGCTGAATCTGATGGTGTGATTTTCGTTAAGATTCTATGACTTTTAGGGGGCGTTTCCCCCTATTTTCTAAAATAACGCAAATTTTCTCAGGCTCGTAACTTTTGATGGGTAAGACTAAACTTGATGAAACTTATATATTAAAAACCAGCATTAAAATGCGATTCTTTTGATGTAGCTATTGGTATCAAAATTCCATTTTTTAGAGTTTTGGTTACTATTGAGCCGGGTCGCTCCTTACTACAGTTCGTTACCACGAACTGTTTGATAAAGGCAGAGAAACTGCAAACTAAGGTAAAATCTTGTTTTGTCAAAATTTCAATAGGTAATAGACCTGTCATGTAGGCAAATTTTGGGGCCCTCTAGAGTGAGAAGGAGTGGAGGTGGGTACTTTAAATTACCTTCCCGTTACATACTTTAGCTTGTAAACCCATCCCTTGAAGTTTCATTTTCCTAACCTAAACCCTTTCTGAGATAGCAAGAAGTCAATTAACTAGAATTTTACCTTTTTTTTTCTTTTTTTTTAATTTATTGTAGTGCTATTAGATGTCATATATAGTGTTTGTTATATTGTTTCTTAAGTTTGAGTTCGAATCAATAGATATTTATTTTTTATTTTTCTTTTTTTTTCTTTTACTCTTTTCTGGTTATAACTTAATTTAGTTGTTTTGTAATATTTAGCTAGGTTAGGTGCTGCTAAATGGGATTGGTGATTCGTTTCGTTTGGTTGTTTTTTTGTTATATCAAATTATGAGAGTTGAGAGCGTGTATTTAATTGTGACTGGTATTCGCCCTATTCGACACCACAGACCATTTAGTTCTTTATTAGATAGTGATTAGAGAACTCTTTATTCCACTTGGAGCTCGAAGTATAGTTGATTTGGAAAATCAGAGGGTATATTTTTATGATTATTTTAATGAAAGTATTAATAGAAATCTGCATTTTATTGTTCGGGCTTCTGAGCCCCCTGAAGATACTAAATTTATATTTAACTGTGATTTAATTTATATTTAATATTTTATTATTTATTAATATATCTATATTATTTATATTTAACTGTGATTTTAATGAGCTTAGGTCTCAGCATGGTGGATCACATGATTTTAGGATTTTTCATTTGAATTGCCAAGGCCTTAATACAGTTTTGATTTTTGAGTTAATTTAGCTGCTCTTAATTTCTTCCGTGTTCTAGCTTTAATGGAGACTTGGCTGGGTAACCATAACTCTGCTCTTCTGGATATACTGGGGTACATTTTATTTACACGGAACCAAGAGCTACGTCAGCACAGGAGTCTTGCAGCCTATGTGCGTGAAGATATGCACGTGAAAATCCGTGATGATCTGCGCAAATATAATGAAATGGTGCGCGAAACACTAGTTCTAGAAGATAGATTAAATAATGCTGATGCATATTTGGTAATTGTGTATAGGTCTCTCCTCTCAAGAATTCTTTGAGAATTTACATGAAAAGCTGGCTAAAGCGCCATCTAGCAATAAACCTTGTTTCATTCTTGGTGATTTCAACATCAACATGTTAGATATCGAGTCTTGCGGTAACTTCTCAACTTTTAAATCTATACCTGTCTTATGCGTTAGTACCTACGATTAATATTCCGACTAGAGTTTCTAGAACTTCTGCAACGCTTTTGGAATTTTTTTTTTCAAATGTACCTTTTAGGTCTCCAAGAGTAGTTGTAAATGTTGAATCTGACCCCTTTGGTGTTATGCTGATTTTGAGGTATTTGCTAATAAGTGAGTAAATTCTAACTTGAGCAAAAGGTCTGTAGTTTTTGATAAAAATGCCCTTGTAAAATTTAAAATAGTAATTTAGTAATTAAAAAATCATAGTAATTAAAAATTTAAAATAGTAATTTAGTTCAAGTTGATTGGACGTCCCTGCTTAGAGAGGGAAATGACGCAAATTGTAAATTTGAGCTTTTTTATGGTAAGTTATTGGAAAAAGGCTAAGGAAGTGAGAGTTGTTAAGAATGTGAAAGGGCCAAAACATAATGGAAAGAAGCCATGGATAACACAAGATCTTCTTCGGAAAATAAATTAAAGAGATAGATTGTTTAAGTTACAAGATTTAGAACCTACGGATGGAAATAAAGAACAATACCGTGTTTTTCGTAATGGTTTGAATAATATTCTCTGTGAGGCTAAAAAGAGGTATTTTGGCTCTAAATTTAAGGAAGCTGAAGGAAAGTCATTGAAGACCTGGCAAATAATCCGTAGAGTTATAGGTCAGAATCCTAATATACTACCATCTGAAGTGATAGTAGATGAGGCCATAGCTACAGATGATTTTACGATTTGTAATGAGTTTCAAAATCATTTTATTTCAGTAGGTTCAGAAATAGCCGATACAGTTTCCCCATTTCAGGGAGACTCACATTTTGGTTCCACTTTACCGCACCTATAGATGTATCATTGCATCTAAAGTTGATTACCGTGGAAGAGATAAGGGATACCATGTATGCCCTGGATAATAGTTCGTCTGGTAGTGACTTGATGAGTTTAAAAATTTTGAAATGTATTTTTCCATCTATATCTGGCATTCTAACATCATTAATTAACGACAAGGCAATTCCAGACAAGGTAAGCTCCCAGATTGTTTAAAGTATGCAAGAGTGACACCGGTTTATAAAGGTGGTGACAGAAATGATCTTGGTAATTATCGACCAGTATCAGTTTTGCCAGTTATTTCTCATCTGATTGAAAAATGTTTTAGTTCTCGATTAAACACATTTCTTGGGAAGTTAAGTTTTTAATTTTTTTAATTTTAATCAGTTTGGATTCCAGAAGAATAGGAAGACGGAGGATGCATTGATATTTTTGACAAGTATTATTAATATGGCTTTAGACAAAGGACTGAAGGTTGGTGCAGTATGTCTAGACCTAATGAAGGCGTTTGATACAGTTGACCATGGTCTACTCTTGGAAAAGTGCAAAGTTTATGGGATCCGAGGTAAAGCTCTTGATTTTCTACGAAGTTTCCTGAGTAACCGGTACCAGTTTGTAGAGACGAATTGCTTAAAATCTGAATTGCGCCCAGTCAGTTGTGGTGTCCCACAGGGATCTGTTATTGACCCGACTCTTTTCTTTTTGTTTATTAATGATATGCCTAATTATATCCATAATTGTTGTTTCAGCGTTAGTGACATGACTAAAAGTCTCTGGAATGAAACTGTCATTTTTTGAGGATGACACAGTGGCTATCAGTGCTGCAAAGACGGAAGAATTACTCCTGACATCGTTGAAAGATAATGTGGATAGGTTACATTCTTGGCAAAGGATAAATAGGCTTAAGATTAATCTTGGTAAGTCAAAATTTGTCATTTTTTCTCGATCTCCCGTTTTCTAACCTTGGATTAACGAAATTGTTACACATTGTGATATTTTAAATCGTGCTTTATCGATGAAGTACCTTGGGCTTTATATTGATGAGATGTTATCATCCAAATCTCATGTACAGTCTGTGAGTAAAATTTTGTCTCGTAACTTAGGTATAATGTAAAAACTTCGAACGAGCAAAAAACGAGCAAATAAGGATACTACCAGCCTCTACCAAACTGCTGGTACCAGTCTGCTACCAACGTCAGCTGCTATCAACTGCCAACTGCTATCAACTATGGAATGATCATCGAAATCACAAGTTTGTGAACAGAGTACAGGAGCAATTTTTGGCACTTAATATTATATAGAAGCTGTGTAAAGTATCATCCTATAGTTTTCCATAGATTTCATGTTAAGGAAGAAGATCTGTATTCAGATCTATACCTCATTATTCTAATGATTGCCCTTGAGCTTTGTTGATGGTGATTGCTAATCGAACATTCTCTGTGTCCCCGTCGTCATTTATATATCCCCCTGTGCCTCCCAGCGTCCCCGTTGCTGTTGTTTCCCGGTGTCCCGGTCGTCATTTGTGTCCCGGTGTCCCAGTCTGTAATTTCTCTTTGAGTGTTGCGGTCATCATTTATATTCCCTGTGTCCCGGTCGTCATTTTTGTCCCGGTCGTCATTTGTGTTCCGGTGTCCCGGTCTGTAATTTCTCTTTGAGTGTCCTGGTCGTCATTAATATTCCCTGTGTCCTGGTCGTCATTTGTGTCCCGGTGCTTTGTTGATGGTGATTGCTAATCGAACATTCCTTGTGTCCCGGTCGCTTTCTCTTTGAGTGTCCCGGTCGTCATTTATATTCCCTATGTCTCCGTGTCCCGGTCGTCATTTGTGTCCCGATGTCCCGGTCTGTAATTTCGTCAGTCAGTAATCATGACGTCAGTCGACACACAAACATGACGTCACTCGACACACACGCAGACAACTTATTTTTATATATATGTATAGATAGATGTCCCGGTGTCCCGGTCGTCATTTGTGTCCCGATGTCCCTGTCTGTAATTTCGTCAGTCGAAAACATAACGTTAGTCGACACATAAACATGAAGTCACTCGACACACACACACACACACACACACACACACACACAGACAACTTATTTTTATATATATAGAAGATAGACTAGCTGTTGGGGTGGCGCTTCGCGCCACACCAACACCTAGATGGTGGGGGCGCTTTTTTTCTCTTCTTTTGTATTAATGCTAAAGCCAAGGTTCGAACCTTGAACCTCTCGGACCTAGAACCTGGAACATAACGCTTTACTAACTCAGCTACTTCGGCTTGAATACATTCGTTTTTGAATTGGTATTAAATAAAAAAACAAGTTTTTTTAACTGAAAGTAAGGGGCGACATTAAAACTTAAAACGAACAGAAATTACTTCGTATATGAAAGGGGCTGCTTCCTCATCAACGCCCCGCTCTTTACGCTAAAGTTTGACTCTTTCTCTCAACTCTTCTTTTTAAAACAGTAAAAACTTTAGCTTAAAGAGCGGGGCGTTGATCAGGAAGCAGCCCCTTTCATATACGAAGTAATTTCTGTTCGTTTTAAGTTTTAATGTCGCTCCTTACTTTCAGTTGAAAAAAACTTGTTTTTTTTATTTAATTTCTGAACGTTTTTGAATCAATACATGTTTTGATTTTGGCTCTCTGCAGAGAAATAATTAAAACAAAATTCGCATTTTTTTTTTTTTTTTTTTTTTTTTTTTTTTTTTTTTTTTTTTTTTTTTTTTTTTTTTGGCTAAATGGCTTTCTCATAATTTTGATCGAATGATTTTGAGAAAAAAAGAGCGGGGGAGGAAGCCTAGTTGCCCTCCAATTTTTTGGTTAATTAAAAAGGCAACTAGAACTTTAAATTTTACGAATCTTTTTATTATTAAAAGATATACGTAACTTATAAACTAGCTTACGTAGAGAATTTTTTATTTTCATATTTTTATTACACATATGAGAGGGTTCAACCCCTCGTCAGTACCTCTCTCTTTACACTAAATCTTAAATTTTGTCCCAATTCATTAAGAATGATCCCTGAATCACAAAAGCCGTAGAATAAATAGTTGACATTACTAAAAATACTTTAGCGTAAAGAGCGAGGTATTAGGAGGAGGTGAGCCCCTCATATGGCTAATAATTTCTGTTCGTTTTAAGTTTTAATGCTGCTCCTTACTTCCAGCTGAAATAAACTTTTTCATATTTATTTTTTCATTGCTTTTTTTTTAAATAATGCTAGTAAATCCTGCACTCCCTTCATAGAAATTTTCTTCCCCCATGACAAATTCCTCGATGAAAAGTTCCCCCAGTATATATATCCCCCTCTTCTCAACCCCTCCCCCCAACCAAAAAACCCTCCTGAAAACACCTGTACACTTTCCAATAACCATTACTATATGTAAGCACTGGTCAAAGTTTGTAAATTGTAGCCCCTCCCACGGGGGCTGTGGAGGAGTAAGTCGTTTCCAAAGACATAGTTATAAGGTTTTTGACTGCGCTGAATAAAACGCTATCTCAGAATTTTGATCCGTTTGGGAAAATATTGGTAAAATAATTAGCGTGGGAGGGGGCCTAGGTGCCCTCCAATTTTTTTGGTCACTTAAAAAGGGCACTAGAACTTTTGATTTCCGTGAGAATGAGCCCTCTTGCAACATTCTAGGACAACTGGGTCGATACGATCACCCCTGGGAAAAAAAACAAACAAACAAACAAATAAACACGCATCCGTGATCTGCCTTCTGGCAAAAAATACAAACTTCCACATTTTTGTAGATAGGAGCTTGAAACTTATACAGTAGGGTTCTATGATAATCTGATGGTGTAATTTTCGATAAGATTCTATTACTTTTAAGGGGTGTTTCCCCCTATTTTCTAAAATAACACAAATTTTCTCAGGCTCGTAACTTTTGGTGCGTAATAGTAAACTTGATGAAACTTATATATTTAAAATCAGCATTAAAATACGATTCTTTTGATGTAGCTATTGGTATCGAAATTCCATTTTTTAGAGTTTTGGTTTCTATTGAGCCGGGTCGCTCCTCACTACAGTTCGTTACCACGAACTGTTTGATTTGATGAAATAATTCAGACGTCATATGCGGACAGACAGACAGACACACAAACAAACAACTTATTTATATATATATAAATATATATAGATCTGTAACCAAGTGGAATATCTGACGTCACTGAATAAATTGAATTGACTGAAGTTATTGTCCGCTGCATAAATTGAACTTTCGGCATTATTAACATAAGAAAATTTCGTATTAAATGGCATTAATAAGGATTATATTGGCACAAAATTGTATCCGTATTGGCAAGACCTGTGAAAAGAAGAGCTTTGAATCTGTTCAATTTTTTCCAAGGAATGTTTACACAAGGCCAGAATCCAGGGGATAACAATATCTCTAATGATGCAGAATCTTGGATAATGGCAATACTCAGTCTAATGAATGATCAGTTAGCAAAAATAGACCCAATTTTATCAGAAATGGCGAGAATAAATGTAGGGCTGGCCCAGTTATCAATTAAGTTGGAGGGAGCGATCGCTGAAGTTAAGGCAGAAAATATAAATACGCAGCAAGAAGTGGATTCTCTGATACCTGAACTGGAGAAGATCCGACTTAAAATGAGTAATATTTAACCAGTTAATACCGAATGGCCTCGATACATCTTAGTGACATAAAAGACGTTTTCCGTATTAAGTGTAATCAAAATGTAGGTCTTTGTCAATCGACCTTGTGTCTCCGGCTTCACCTTTTTTTTATATTGTATGTGTTGTACAGAAGTTTAAATAAAAATCTTGAATCTTGAAAACCCTTGCCCCGTTTTGGTTAAATTTACGAGCGCTTTTTGCCGCGATCATGTCCTGAAATCAGGTCAACATTTTTGACTCGCAAAAATTTGGATTACGCCTGACTACACAACACGAGAATTACTTGCGAGAAAGAAAATGAAATTTACCCTTGAGGCAGCGAAATTAGCGGGAAAAGAGGCGAAGTTGCGTCTGTTGCTGCGCCACAAGTTGAAAGGGGTGCTCCAAAGGGAGGAAATCCTGAAACTATTAGTCCGAGTGATAGTGCGCGAAATACAACACAGCCACGCTTTCTTAGAGGTAGGGCCACAATAAATGAAAGGCAGATCGCACCTCGTAGGCTATCTTTCCAAGATCAAAGTAATCGCCCGAAAGAATAGGGAGACCAGGGCCTTGGTGTTGTACAGGAAAGAATAAATATAGTGCACTGGAACATTCAAGGATGGAGTGAAATGAAAGTTAATAGTCTATTGGTATCGCAGTGTATGTTTGATATTGTAGCATTATCTGAAACGTGGTTGGAAAAAGAAATTCAGTTTGAAAGGTTTCGGTACTTCGGAGTCCATCGTAAAAAATCTAAGAATGGACGAACTTATAGTGGAGTCGCAATTTTTGTATCTGAAAATTGGTTTTGTCTCAGCATAAAGTCCAACGGCTGAAGAGTGATTTTTGTAATTTAATATGGTTAAGAGTCATATCCGATGGACGGCCTATTATTTTTTGTGCAATTTATATCCCTCCAGAGTCGAGATCGTACAACGAGGAGGATACGTGGTGTATATTAGAGGATGAGAAACGTAAATTTTCGATTCAGTTTCCTTCTGACTTGTTTTGTCTGATGGGGGACTTTAATGGTTATGTTGGGGTTACTCCAGAAGCTTTGATGTCACCTCATGCCTGTACGGATGAAGCTGCTTGGAAGGCTTGGGATGATTTAGTAATCCATCTCCCTCCGAGGGTAAGTAAGGCCCTTAGTAGACGAAAGAATAATTGGGGCCGTAAAATTTTGGATTTTTGTGGTAAGGAATTTTTTTTTATTTTGAATGGAAGAGTTGGAAAGGATGGAGGTGTGCGAAACTTTCACTTGTTTTTCTGGGACTTCTCCAAGTGTAATTGATTATGTTTTGGTGGATATTCCTCTTTGGCATCTATGTACAGATTTCGAGGTGATGGCAGAGGCAGGTTCAGATCACTTGCCTGTTAGGGCTACTTTTGAGATGGTTAGTTCTAAGAAACTAGCAACTAATAGTGATAGGAAGAAAAAACGCAGGGAAACTGAGGATTTAGGGATTAGAAATTCATTGAAAGTAACAGGAGAGAATGAGAAATTTTTTCAGAATATGATGGCGAGTGAAGAAGTTCAGCAGGAATTAGAGAAATGTTTGGTTTTAATAGGTGATGGAAAAATAGAGGAGCCGTTAGCATCAGTAAATGATGTTGTATATAAGGTAGGTTCAAAGTTAAATTGCAGAGTTAAGAATGATATTAGGAATGGATTTTGATGATGATTGTGAAAGAAAACGCCAAGAAGTCTTAGAGGCACTGCGGAAAGTGAGGGATAGCATACGTAGTAGGGAGAATACTAGATTTTATATAGATTATAAGTTGATTCGGAATAAGTATAAAAAATATTGAAGATTAACAAAAAATAGCATGAAATTAGGATAGGAGAGCAGCTGAAAACAGATTATAGAGAAGGAGATATTAGGACCTTTTGGCTTATAGTTAAAAATTCTATTGGAGGAACAGAGGTTTGTGATGGTATTCCAGCAGTAGATTCTTGGCCTACATATTTAGAGGAGAGAGAAAATGAGATAATTAGGGACCAAGGAGGAACTAGTTTAAGTTCCTATATATGATATATATGATCCTATAGTGATGTAGTTGATAGGTCAATGCAAGAATATGATTATGATTTGGTTGCTCCCATCCATGTAAGTGAAGTTTGGGAGAAAATGAAAGGAATGAGAGGCGGGTCTGCTCCAGGCATAGATGGAATACCAACCGCACTTTGGAAGTGGGGACGGGTGTGGCTGCTGCCTGTTGTAGCAGGGATGTTTTCCGGTATATTGAATAGTGCAGAATGGCCCTTGTCTTGGGCTACATCTGTTCTAGTGCCGTTACTTAAAAAGGGGGATAGATTATACCATGGGAATTATAGAGGTATAAGCCTAAGTAATGTGCTTAGTAAGGTTTTTGCTAAAATATTATGTTGTAGGATAGATAATTGGACAGACCAAGAATAGTATATTATCAGATTCGCAGGCAGGGTTCAAAAAAGGCTATAGTCATAGATCAGATTTTTATATTAGGGATGATTAGGAAACCGGTTAGGAGAAAAGAAGGCAGGCAATTTATTGCATTTTTGGATTTAAAAGGGGTGTCTGATGGAGTGGATAGAAGTTTAATGATAGAGTCGTTGTTAGCACTAGTGCTACCAAGCCCATTTATTAAGATTATAGCATCTATGTATAATATAGTTAAGATTGTAGTACGGGTAGGCAAGGATTTCTCTAGGGTTATTAAGAGTAGACTTGGTGTTAAGCAGGGATGTACAATTTCCCCAAGGCTATTTTCATTGTACATTAATGATTTTGAAGAATATTTGATAGGCAGAGGCGCCCCAAAAATTAAGCTTTCAAGTGCAAGCGCTATGGCATTACTTTTTGCGGATGACATAGTATTAGTAGCGGAAAGCAAAGAACATTTGCAACAACTGCTAGATCTAGCATCTTCTTATTTTAGGAACAAGAAACTAGTATTAAACATAAAGAAGTTGGTGGTAATGGTTTTTAGGAAAAGTGAAGAACAGATAGATTCGTAGTGTCAGTTTACGTATGAAGGTAGGACACTAGACTACGTAGATGAATTTCAGTACTTAGGTCGTAAGCTTTCGTCAGATGGGAAATGGAAGAAACGTCTCAAGATAGTAGAAAGTAAGGGAAATAGACTTCTAGGACTGTTGATTAAAAGTAGTATCAAGGAAAATAGGGATGTAGGCCTGCTAAAGTATGTTTTTAATACTAGGGTTAGATCGGCTTTGCATTACGGGGTAGAGCTTTGGGGGTTTAATAAGGGGTTGAATTTAGAGAGAATGCAGTTGAGGTTTTTAAAGCTTATTTTAGGCCTTGATGATAAGTTTAATGGGTTAGTACTAAGAGGAGATATAGGAATAAAGTGTATGAGACAGAATAGGTTAATTAGTATGGTTAAATATTCGGAAAGAGTGTCATTGATAGAAGATAATAGGCTAGTTAAACAAGCATTTTTAATGATGCTTCAAGATAGGAGAAAGGATTCGTGGCCAAATCATGTGAAGAATATATTAAACCGTGCAGGGCTAGATAATTGCTGGAATGAGGGAAAGGGGATAGGAGAGATGGTAGGGACTGTATCTAGGTTAGTTGCTACTAGGCTAGAATATCAGGAAGTTTAGGTTTGGAAAGCTGAGAAGGCCACCTTGCCGTCCCTTGGGATATATGTGGAAGTCATGGAGAACTGGGGCAAAGAAATTTACCTAAAAATGGGATTGGCTCCGGATGATTTGAATGGGTAATGTATGTAAGGGGATATTTTATGCCTCTTGGAGAACTTAGGAAATATTTATGGAGAAATAGATTGAGGGATGATCCTTACAGTTGCCCTATGTATGGAGATATGGATGAGTCTTTGCAACATTTTTTAGGGGATTGTAGGGAGTTAAGGGAGTTGCGCTTTGAAATATTTGGTAGGGAGGTTGGGGGAGACATTGAATCTCGGAAATTTTGAGAAGTAGGTGTTACTTAAATATAAATAATATTGGAAAGTTCGTCCGGGTAGGTATGAGGTATCGTGATATTTTCTTGAATAATTAGTTTAATGTCTTTTCGGTCTATGTTTGTTGCTGTATTTTTTTCACTTGTTTTGTGCATGTCACCATGGCCCAATTGGGCTTTTCATGTAAATAAATCTATCTATCTATCTATCTATATATCAGCCTCACTTTTTCTACCTCTATGCCGTTAGGCATGTGAATGTAATAGAAAAACTATCCTGCATAGAAAAATGATTGATGCAGAGGAAATGGCACCGCTATCTTCCCAACTGCCAGCGCCAATAGTAAAAGTTGAGACCCCAAAAACTATTAACGGGAATCAATAGAGATTAGATATCAGTTTCTCCCCTCCCCCCTTCCACAAAAATCATTCTATATTTATCTGAAGGTGCAATGAATTTAAGATATTGGGCATCGAAATGCACGTATCTGCCCCTCCCCCCTGCCAACAAAATGACCGACTGCCCCTCCTTCATAATAGCTAATGTGCACCTACACATCAATTAATATAATTTCACGAAGATTGAAACAGAACAAATTAATTTAATGAATCAAAATAAACGTCAAAGATTTTTTTCTCCAATAAGAATAGAGGTATAACCCCATACCACTCTTATTCAGGTCAATATAAATGAAGGGAGATGAGAGATTATTTTGTAGCCCTCCCCCTCCATACCGTTCCTATTTTTGTCTTACTGAAATTCTGAAATTCGCTCTCTTATGTGTATGACCCCCCCCCCGTTTAAACGAGGACCCACCGCCCCTCCTACATTCTAGATGACGGGCAGGCATCACTAAATGTAATATTTTTAAAAATCAACTGAAGTAAACTAGTTAAATCAATCTTTAAGATAAATGCCAATAATAACTATTTCTGCAGTATGGACTAAGTGAATTTTCAGAAAAGAATGTATAACTGTGTGGCACTGTTTCCTATGCCATTGGTAAGCTTGATAAAGAGTTTTTTGATAATTTCAAATAAATTTACTATCTCAAAATTTTTATAGAGAGCAACTTGGTCCTCCATGGGGTAAAATCGTAATTTGGTACCGAAAATGGCAGAAAACGCTGCTTTCCCGTTGCACAATCTTTTTGGTCACTTGTCTCAAACGAGCCCCCTCCCAATCTTGTAGGGTCATTGGTTTGATACGGTCCCCCCTGGGAAAAAAACAAGAAATAAACACGCATCTGTAATTTTTCTTCCGGGAAAAAAAGCAAAATTCAAAATTTTGTAGATAGGAGCTTGAAATCTCCACAATAGGGGTCACCGTTATGCTGAATTGAATTGCATGATTTCTCATCAGATTATTTCCATTTTGAGGGGTGTTTCTCCCCTTTTTTGAAAATCATACAAATTTTTCTCAGGCTTATACCTTTTGATGTATAATTTCAAACTGAATGAACTTCATATGATTGGTATCAGTGAAAAAAAATTCCTTTATGTACTAATTGTTATGAAAATTCCCTTTTTTGAGTTTTGATTGCTCTTGGCCCGAGCCAAGTGGCTCGGAAGTGGCCCTAGCTATCGGCCATTCCAAGTGGAATGGCACAGAATTCTCCGTGCCATTCCATCTAAGGTTTTATAGTGCAACTATTATTAAAATTTGTTGCAAAGTTTGGCACAAAATATAAATAGTAAGCCAACATCTTGATTCTTGTGGAGAAAAACTATAGATAGTTTTATGAATAATATTTTTATTCATCAACAAAAAAAAAACTTAATTATCAGACGAACAAAAGTTAACTTAAAAACCTTACCCACAAAAGAAGGCCTTTAAAGAAAACTAAAAAGCACATTAAGCTAAAGAAGAACATACATAAAGCTAAATAACAATTCAAGCCTAAAATGAACTTCAACAGCCATCAATCAATATAATAAATAAATCACAATAAATAAAGCCTGAACTGATAGAGACTACAATAAATACGAGTAAAGCTATTGATTGCTAGCTTTTCTAAAGTCCAAAATCTAATTTGTACTTTACTCAAAACTAAATATAGTTAAATGTTTTCTTTCTTATGGTGTTCGTGAATATAATGTAGGAGATTTTTAGGAATGAAAAATGAATATATGTTAAACATTTACACTCATTAGTAATTTTTTAGTAATTTTTGTTAGTAGGGTAATTTTCATTATTTTTGTGGTCATTTATTGAAGGCTACTGTACTTTCTAAGCACTTAAAGTCAGCCACCTCTGCAACGTGTTGCCCCTTATATGGGCTACTATGGGCAAACTACTAATTTGACAAACAGACAGACTAACCGTATCTTAAACAGTAGGCTGAACGAAAAGTTTGGTTCAATCCCACTTTCAGGAGCATAATGAGAGAAAGGTTTTGATAGCTAGGGCATGTTCTGCAAATGAAGGATGACAGATTGCCAAAGATTGTCCTTCTTAACCAACCATCTAGCATCAAATGAAAAGTAGGTCCTTCCAGATTAGGGTGTGAGGATGTAGTAAAGAAATACGTAGAAAAATAAGAACTTTCCGGGAGGGTGTAAAGCGGGGAGGCGTTGGATATTTTGGGATGGAGGATGACCGTACGTAACTGTGTTAGTCTCAGGTGGCTTGGTACTGCAGTAAGTTGGTACTAGTAGTGGTAGGAATAAACTACTAATTGACATAGCTTTAGTCTTAGGACGTTAATGTGTAATGTAAATTATATAGCTTCTTTTTTGAGATGCTCAGAGATCCCAGAAGCTTCTGTTTGCCGACTTTTATAAGCCCAGCATAGTTGTTGAAGCAGGTGTTCCAAAAAAGTTTGCCAATAATTTGAATTCCGTGTCGATTTATATGCTAAAGATGCTATCAAACAGTTCGTGGTAACGAACTGTAATCAGGGGTGACCCGGCTAAATAGTAACCAAAACTTAAAAAACTGGAATTGTGATACCAATATTTACATCAAAAGAATTGCATTTAAATCCTGATTTTAAATATATAAGTTTCATCAACTTTAATTTTACTAATCAAAAGTTAACCTGGAAGTAATGAGTATCATTAAAACTTAAAAAGGAAAATTAAATATTACGTATATAAGGGGGTTTGTCTCCTCCAAAATACCTTGCTCTTTACGCTAAAGTATTTTTAGTAATCTGAACTATTTGTTCGACGGCCTTTCTGATTCAGGGGTCATTCTTAAAGATTTAGGATAAAATTCAAGCTTTAGTGTAAAGAACAAGATATTGACAAGGGGGCAAACCCCCTCAAATACGTAAGTAAATTACACCAATATAAAAATTCGTTACACAAATTAGTTGGTAAGGTACGTAAGTTTATTACTAACAAAAACGTTCGTACAAAAAATAAAAAATGCAGTTGCATTTTTAAGTAGTCAAAAATTGGAGGGTAGCTAGGCCTCCTCCCCTACCCCTTTTTTATCAAAATCGTTTAATCAAAGCTATGAGAAAGCCATTGAGCAAAACAAAAAAATAATATGCAAATTTCGGTTTAATTATTCATGTGTGGTGAGCCAAAATCAAAACATGTATTAATTCAAAAATGTTCAGAAATTAAATATAAAAAAACAAGTTTTTTGACTGCAAGTGAGGAGCTACATTAAAACTTAAAACGAACAGAAATTATTCCGTATATGAAAGGGTTCTCCCCTCCGCAACGCCTCGCTCTTTGCACAAAAGTTTTTTTTTATTGTTTTAAAAAGTAGAGTTGCGACAAAGAGTCATATACTGAATAATTTCTGTTCGTTTTAAGCTTTAATGTCAACCCTTACTTGCAGTTAAAAAAAAAACTTGTTTTTTTTTATTTAATTCAACAACAAGGACGAAGCGATAAGGTGACAGGACACAGTATTGCCTGACAGCAATCATCACTTCGATAATCCCACTGGAACATAACACCCTCGAGGATTTGTCGACCAGCTGTATTTGAATTCTTTATCCAAGTCCACAAAGAAAATGTTCAAGTGTTCGCTAGGTTCCTCCAGCATCATGCATGCAGGTCAAGATAAGGTCGATATGGGATTGTTTAGTCTGGAATCCATGCTGTTTTTCTTGCAGGAGATCAAAGGCAGTTTGGAGTCTTGCTAGCATTGAAGTTGAGGCTAACTTCGCTGGGATCGAGAGAAAATTGAAACATTTTCGGAGCCTTTTAGTTTGCCATTTGAACAAGAAAAGGATAGTCAAATGGCTAAGTTTCGTCACAGACTAGACATGATTGTATGCGGAGAAATGTTACCTGTTCTGGGGCCTTCCCATTTTTCAGTCGTTTTTAGCTACTGAGTTTCTCCTTGACTGTCAGCATATTACGCAGAAATTACGCAGAACTGTGACGCAGAAATTGAGTCACAAATTCATACAAAATTTTAAGAAAAAGTTTAAACCAGAATCATATTTTAGCAAGTGCGTACGCCAGGAAAGGCAGATTTGGGGGCAGTGTCCTAGACCATACCCCTACCCTATCCCATTTCTGAATATTCGCCTAGTGATTATTAACCTATTATTATTATATTAGCCTAGTGATTATTGGTGATTATTCAAATTCTATAGTACCCTAGACATATTACAGTTGTTATTGAACATAACTCAAAATCTCTATTCTACAAAAGAAGGAAATAAGTTACCCTTTTGGTAAGAACATGCTATCCAACTTGTCTGTTCCTTGTGCAAAACTATATTTGATTAAACTGTATTTTTTGGGCTTGTTTATCTTAAAGGACTTCGAACCTCTGAAAATCTTTGTTATCTATTTAGTGATTTCACAGGGGCTATGAACTAACTCTCTTCTTGCACAGAAAAGCCATGGACACTAAACATATCGCCTAGACTTAAGACTCAAGTATAATGATGATAGGTGTGGGAGAACAATTATTTGTTTAATAAGGGATAATCATATGTAACCCGTGCCCATAGAGTGCCGACAGACGGGTCGTTTTGATGGGTGTCTTCAGGTCTAGCACCTTTATTAAGCAACAAAAGATATTATGTCAAGCATAAAAGTTGAGTCATTCTATGCAGCAAAACAACGATTGAGGCCTGACTAGGGCCAATTTCCTAGTTAGCAAAATTTCTGAAATTACCAATGGTTTAGAACAGCCAAAATGTGATTCACAGTGAATGGGGCATTAAATCTCTCCAAATCCTATTGGCATCTCATGATCTCATCAGAGAATGGGGCATCTCTACAAGTTAATAGAGGTATTGTGGTCTGCATTTGGGGCCTTGCTCTTAATTCCTCCTCAGAGCAACATATTCAAAAAGAAATGTGATTCTTTGATAAGCACAATTTAAGCTTTTTAATTGACCTAAGGTTATAGAGACACTTTAACAGAACCTAAATTCTTCACCTTTAAAAATATCTAAAAGTTCTTGAATGTAGTTTACCTTTCTTATATTCCTAAAAGCCCTTACTCCCCTCCCCCCCCCACCCCCTTAAGAAACTTGTTTGTAAACTAAACTTTTATTTCCAAACATAGCGGTCATAAGGATTAGTAACTTGGGTCACAAGGTTGGTGTGCCTGTTAAAATTGTATCAGCAAAGTCCCTCAATGTGCTGGAGTCCTTTTGTTTGAATCTCATCCAGCCTACTCTCGTGACCGTTGTTGGTCCGGCTTCTGGGCTGCACAATAGGACTTCAGTAGGCTCACAGTAGCCTACAGATGCATTAAACATCCTCATCTATGTGAGGTGACTGAAAATATGGTTTTACCGTATTTTGTTGAGTCTCCCAAAAAAAAAGTCAAATATGCTTTGGCAATGAGCTCGACAAATAAGCGCATATAAGATACAATGCAATTGTGGAAGTAATTATATCCTAGCAGCTATCAAAACTGAAAACCGTCTATAATAACACAAGGAGAGTAGAAGAAAAGTCTTGAGATCTGATATCTGAAAACCCATGTCTTTCGATCCGACTTTGAGCGGTTACACCATAGGCAGCTCAGTACTGGTACCTAAGTAACTAGCTATGTGGGCACAATTTTTTTTTTTTACCAACTAACTTCATATAGAAGGAGTTGTCGTAGAAACTTCGGAAGGGGCTCAATCGATTGAAAATCGAAAGTTCTATTACCTTTTTTTTAAAGTTAAAGGCTATTGAAGGGTAACCAGCCCCCCTCCCATAAATATTTTTCCTCATTCCTGGAGACAAGGACTGTAATTTATACAATTTGCTCGTTGTTTACATACAGTATTTGTTATTAGGAAAGGGGTTTGGACATCTTTTGTGTAGAAAAAGACTAAAGCCATTCAGGTGAATCTTTTGGGGAATGTTTAGGGGAGTGTTGAACTAAATCTAAACACACTATGCGCTTGCGAGTTGTCAAAAGGGCGTGTCTCAAGAGTGACCATCTCAATATTTCAAGAGTATCAACTTGAAACTTTCAGGAACCAACAGATTGACCAATTAACCAAAAGGTAATATGTGTCTGCTACTATAAAACTATGTATATGTGCATAAACCCTCACACCCCACAGTCATTGAGGCAAAGCTTCTAAGTTACACAATTCGCCCATTGTTTACATTTAGTATTTGTTATCGGGAAAGGAAAACACCTTTTGTATCCAAGAAGACCTAGGCCGGTCAGGTGACGCTTTCAGGGAATGTAGAGGAGCAGTGTTAAACTAAATCAAAACACACTATGTGCTTGCGAGTTGTCAAAAGGGCCTATTAGAAGAGTGACTTAGGGTATTAAGTTGGAACATTTAGGGACCTATTTATTGATCAATTAACCAAATAGCAATATGTACATGCTACTATTACTACTGTTACTACTACTACTACTACTACTACTGCTGCTGCTACTACTACTACTACTACTACTACTACTACTGCTACTACTAAAACTACTACTACTACTACTACTGCTACCACAACCACTGATACTACTGCGATTCAAACTACTATTTCTAAGGTGACTACTGCTAAGACTGAGGATATTCAGATGAAACTTTCAGGAAATATCGAGGGGAAGTTAAACTGAATTATAACACACTATGTCCATACAGGTTGTCCAAAGGGCGTTTTAGCAATATCTTAGGAGTGGCTTAGAGCATAAGGTTGATATCTTCAGGGCATGATGAGAGGGATGTTCAACTGACCGAAATGCAACATGTGCATATTACTACCGCTACTATTGCTACTGCTGTTATTGTTTCTACTGTAGCTGATGCTACTACTATTATTACTAATACAACTAGTAATTCTACTACTACTACTGTGACTACTACTACCACTAAAGCTAAGATTCTTATAGTGAAAATTTCAGGGAAATTGAGGGGGAAGTTGAATGAAATCAAAACTCAGTGTGTGCATACAGGCTGTTAAAAAGTTGTATAAGCAATATCTTGGGAACAGCTTGGAGTCTGATGATGAGTCTTACTGGGCTTGTTGTGGGGGAATTTGAACTAACCAAAAGGCAATATGTGCATGCTGTTACTACTATTACCACTGTTATTACTACTACTAAAACTGAGGATATTAAGGTGAAAAATTCAAGTCATGCTCAGAAGTTTTTGAAGTAAATAAAAAAAATACTATGGGCATGCAGGCTCTCAAAAGGACGTATTAGCAATGTCCTGAAACCGTTTGGTATTAAGTTGAAACTTCCAGCATATTTTGATGAAGGGGACAAAAGGGTTATGCGCATACTACTGTTACAACTATTGTCATTACTGAAGCTAAGTATATTAAGGTGAAACTTTCTGGGAATGTTTAGGGGGATGATGATTTAAATCAAAACACAATATGGGCACGGAGACTATCAAAAGCATTTACCAGCAATATCTCAAGGACGGCTTAGAGCATTAAGTTGAAACTTCCAGGAAATTTTGAGGAGGATTTTAACTAACCAAAAGGGACTGTGAGCATGTTACCGCTATTAAAGTTTTACTGCAGCTAGGACAACTACTTTTACTGAAGCTGAGCATATTAAGGTTGTCGAAAACGGGTATGTTTAAGAGTTCAAGTCACAAAATTTGTTTTTTGTTTTGTAAGCTAATAAGAAGGTGATGGTATGCCAATTCTAAACCAAGAAGGGACTCTGTCGAAGAGCGGTACGTTTAGGCACTACGTCAAAAAGGTGATTTTTGTTCCTGGCTAATATGAAACCAAGGGCAAGAGTACATCTTCATTGAATAATTATGGGTCTGCTTGAATTCAGGAGTAGAGTAAGTACTTTGAACAAAAGATGGCAGTCGAGAGATAAATCACTGCTTAGATGAGCGAGAAATCTTTTAAACTTAAGATTTGTAAATGCCTACTTCTGAGGTGTAGGGTGTACCAAAATTAAAGTAGATATTCTATTTACGAATATACCTGTTTCATTTATGCATAATTTATATTTTTTAGAAGGAGGTTGTATAAAACATTTGGTTTGAATTTTTAAATGGCTTTTGTTCAAATAGGAAATTTTGATTTTTGCCTGTTGAAACCGTTGGGACTCTTATTGAAACCAATCTAAATGGCCATACTCATTGGAAAGGGTCAATTCTATTCCCTTTGGAGCTATTGTTTTATCCTGATATCCTTTCACTCTGTTCTGTCAACTCTACTTCTACTTAGCCTTTTGGCTCATACCTATCTAGCATTCGTTGGTATTGGGAAAATTACAAGAAGCACCGGATCTATAAATACTTTATTTAAAACAAGAAATTATTTTATAAGATACGTGGTTGTTTCTTCTTCCACAGTCAAATTAAGCATTTCGTATTCTTATCTGATACAGATAATACCTCCTAGTTAGGTTATCTAGTCTACCTAGTTAGGTAGTTAGGTTACCTCTGGTCCTTGGATTCGCAGTAGCTGCAAACATTTTGTAACCTTAAATAAAATGAAGGATTTATAATCCCTACACTAACAGCTTTTAAAAATAGCAATAATCATAAAATCTCGAGGGTTGTAGTTCGGTTAAAAAATTAATGTTCACTTGAAATCCAACACTATTCTGTGGTTTTTGAGGTATAAGATCAAAAAATGGAAATAATAAAAGAAGCAAAAGATACAACCAAGTATGGTACCCCCAATTTATGAAATAACTTATGCAATAACAATAATACAAGCCAAAAAATAATTTAGAAACCCCTGATAGGCTTAGAAGCTGGTCCAACAAAATGATATGTTTTCAATTACAATTTATTCATTTGATACGTTAGATGAAGACTCAACTTTACGAGCTCCTAAAACTGTTTAGTTCATCTCTAATAAGATGCTTGGTCTATACTGTGACTTGTCAAAATCCCAAATGACAATTCTTAAAAAAACGAAAAATCCAAAACAGTCACGTTACAATAAAAGTTATTGCCTTTGTTATTACATTGATATCTCGAATAAAATAAGAACCGAGAAGGAATTGTTTCACTAGCTATATACCCTTTTGCTCCCCGAATGGCATTGTACATATTTTGTTCTTAAGAAACTGAAACCTTTGGAAGTTGATCAAGCATGAAAAACGGCACATATAATGTAGTAACGCTAGGCTAAATGTTAATGTAATGGATAGTAAATGAAGAAAAAAGTTTTTTCCTGAAAGTAAGGAGCAAAATTAAAACCCGAAACGAACAGGAATTATTCTGTTTACGAAGGGGTTGCTCCCCTTCTCAATACCTTGCTCTTTATGCTAAAGCTTTATGCACTTTAAAAGATGCTTCCTATTCCAAAACGGCCCGTGTTTCAGAAGCTGTTCTTAAAAAATTGGGACAAACAGTCAACCTTTAGCGTCAATAGCCAAGTACTGGGGAGGGGGTCAACCCCTTCATATACTAAAATAAATTCTATTCATTTGAGTTTTAATGTTGATCTTCACTTTCAGTTAATTTTTTTTATTTTTTTATTCTGATTATTTTTCAAGTAACGTCGGTGATTTTGGCCCACCCACCATGGAATATTTCTTTCCCCCTCTCACAGGAAACTCCTCAGTGGAAATTTCTCCAACATAAAGTAATTCCCGTAAAAGTCTCTCCAGACAATAAAAAACTCCCTCTGAAGCCTGAAAAATTCTCCTTAATATACTTTAATTATAAAAAGACTTATTTATAATCATTTTCTCGACCAGTTCGGAAATCATCTCTTTCCGTAAAATTTTGTTCCTGGAAATCTAGATATGCTGAAAATAGTCCGAGGATAATTCCTCCGAAACCATCTTCACATACAAAATTAGTTTGGCAAAGAAAAAGTAAGACAATTAAAAATAATTTCATACAGGAATTCTTTCAAAACCTCAGGTAGAATTTACCATGGAAAATCCCGCCCACAGAAATTTCCCTCCCCAAGGAAAAATCTACCAAAGAAACCCAGCCCACGCACAAAATACCCCTGAAAATCTCTGTATACTTCACAATAAAAATAATGTACGAAAGATTAGACAAATTTCATAGCTAACAGGCGTCTTCCCGTGGCGTGCGGGGGGTAATTTTACCCCAGGGAGTAATTATAATTATTTGTTCAGTAACTAATCTAAACAAAATGGCTATCTCGAAAATTATTATCAGGTAACTTTGGAAAAAAGGGGACTAGTTAAAATAATTTACTATTTCAAACGTATTTTATGTTGATAAGCGATCGTTTTGCCAGAAAAGTTAAAATAATTTACTATTTCAAACGTATTTTATGTTGATAAGCGATCGTTTTGCCAGAAAAGGCCTCAAGTCCAATCCGCAATTAGGATACAAATTGTGTATTCTTCCCAAAAAAGATGTTAAGGGATATGCAACCGATTTTTAGCTGTTTCATTGAGTGATCATAACGGCAATATTTGTTTTATGATATCAAGATGGATCTCCTTCCAACAGGATCTTAAATTATTAGTCATTTTTAAATAGCAAAGTGTCATAACAAATTTGTTATGTTTTTAAATTTGTTTTTTCCACAAAACAATAAATTGGGATTAAAATTCAAAGGTCTAAATTCTTATCGAGCGTATTTTGAGATATATAAGTAGTTTAAAACTATCGAGCGCTTATATAGAGCATCTAAGTTTCTAGAGACATTATAGGTTCAGTTGAATATTCATCTCCAAAATTTATATAATCCACAAGGAAAATATCATGTATTTCGTGGTAGTGATCTGTAAGAAAAGGGCGACTTGGCCCAATAGCAATCGAAGCTAAAAAATAAAATGTATTCATGGAAAGTTACGGGCCTGAGGAAATTCACTTAATTTTTGACAAAGGAGGAAACACTATAGCAATGACAAACACCATAAAATTCAGCATATTAGAGAGCCCAACTGTAGAAGTTTCGAACTTCTATTTTCTATCTAAAATATAGAATTTTGTAATGTAAAAAAAAAGATACTGGTTTATATGTTTTTTTCTCCCCAGGCACAGTTGCATCAAACCAAACTTGGAAGATTAGAAGGGGGGAGGATTGTTTTATCAGAAATCACAAATTTTACTGACCTATGAGAATAACAAAAGAGATTAGAGGGTAGCTAGCTCCTGTTCCACGCCTTTTTTATTCATATAATAATAGATCAAAATACTGCAATATTAATTTAATTCAAATAGTTAAAAAGGTTCACGATCACCTATAGTCCCAGGAGAATGAACTACAAGTTACGCAGTTTTCCCAATGGTTCAGATATAGTATTTCTTATCGTGGTATATACAAAATTTATTATGGGAAGGCTTATTTTTGTGGGAAGGGGGCTTTTGGGTGGTATGAAGACTTTCCGTGGGAATAATTTTCTATGGTAAGGAGATACAGAAAGTGGGAAAGGATATATCGTCAAAATTTGAAAAATAATCAAAAATTCACTTTGTAAAACAAAGTCTTAAACTTAGGACAATCTAAAGCCATTTTAAATATGAGTGGGGACGCCCCTTTCTAAACCCTTGCACTTTAAGCTAGTTTGTTTTCGTTGTCGCAGACCCTTAAGAACGAGTCATAGAATACAATGGTCGTTGAATTTTAAGTACTTTTAAAGAATTTTCAAACAGTTCGTGTTAACGAACTGTAGTAAGGAGCGACCCGGCTCAATAGTAACCAAAACTCTAAAATATGGAATTTTGATACCAATAGCTACATAAAAAGAATCGCATTTTAATTCTGATTTTAAATATATAAGTTTTATCAAGTTTAGTTTTACCCATCAAAAGTTAAGAGCCTGAGAAAATTTGTGTTATTTTAGAAAATAGGGGGAAACACCCCTTAAAAGTCATAGAATGACAAAAGGGCTGCTTCCTCATCAACGCCCCGCTCTTTACGCTAAAGTTTATTACTGTTTTAAAAAGAAGAATTGAGAGAAAGAGTCAAACTATAGCGTAAAGAGCGAAGCGTTGATGAGGAAGCAGCCCCTATAATATACGAAGTAATTTCTGTTCGTTTTAAGTTTTAATGTTGCTCCTTACTTTCATTCAAAAAAACTTGTTTTTTTTATTTGATCAGACTTTAGAGTAAATGGCGAGGATTGTAGATGAGACAGTCCACCTAATTTCCAGAGTAACTTCTGTTCATTTTAAGCCTCAACCTTGCTCTTTACTTTCAGTTGAAAAGAATTCCGTTTCTTCATTTGGCTATTCAATAAAACCAGATGGTTACTGACACCAAAGTAGAACGTGCAGTGGTGTTCAGAACATGAAGGTGAGTTAATTTTACCTTAACCGTCAATGGGCCCACATGATTTAACTTCATATTTGAGACATTTCAGATGAATAGTAATGGTAGGCAGGAGATTGGCTTTGCTTTATTATAAGGCTCACTTGATTTTACTTTCTGTCCTTGCGTTTGTAAATGCTGCAATATGGCAGGAATTATAAAAAACGTTATACTTGAAGGTAAAAACAGATAAATAAAAAAAGTTCAATTTTTGTTATAATCTTAAGTAAGACTTTGTTCTCAAAGCGTTAATAAATATCGGTATATTCGAGGAGGATAAATCTCTGTTATTTTTTGGACAATCCTGAATAAGGTATTAATAACTATAAGAAATCATGTAAAAGGGGAAAACTGAGTTTTTTAAGTTGAAATAATGAACTTCTTTATAACTAAAATATTTGTCATCATAATTTTGAATAAACTAAAAAAATGAATATAATATAATGTAAAAGTCTGAATACAATTTAATTAAGTGGATTTTTCAATGTAATGAACAACGGGTATCAAAATATAAATGAACAGGGATTTTATTGCAAATGAAAACGGTCATTGTAAAAACCTCCAAGCTCTTTACGCTAGTTGGCTTTTTCCAATAAGACTTTTTGTTATTCGTATTGGTTTTAAACAATAAAATCATTAGTTCGTTTTGAAGGTGAATCATTTACCAGAACATTTGTTATTAAAATTACTCTCAAATACCTATGGGTTATATATTTGTTATTTAATTAAATAATCAAATAATACATATTATATTACATAGTAGAAACATATGATACAATATAATAATTATCAAATCTATTGCACTGAAATAAAAAAAATTTAAAAATATAGAACCATAGCATCAAATTTATTATAATGTTTAAAAGACGACAAAAACTTTAGCCTAGAGTAGGAGATTGGGGTTTTAAAAAAATCATGCTTTTATTTACATTAAACACATTTAAATTAGCTTTAAACCTTTAGGAAAAAACTGTGTCTTTAAATATATTTTATTAATCTTAGACCCGATGAAAAGACAGGACAGACTTGTTGACACAAGGAGCTGTAGTAAGATTCTGTATGTTCAGGTCAAAAGATCAAAGATTTTTCTATTCGATAAATTCGGAATAATATTTTACGAGCTAGTAATTTCTTTGAAACCAAATTAACTTTATGAACCCAAATGTTCTACCTTACAACTGTAATCTCGACACATTTTTGGCATTTATTATCTTAGATAGCTATCAATGGTGGAAGTACTTATGCTGGTTTAGTTAAAGAAGTTTTGCTTAGTTATTCTCAGTTACTAAAACAGAAAAAATCATTTGTAAGAAAATAAAACGAGTACTTTATAAATTTTAATACTGAAGTTAAAACCTCACTTATTCTTTACTACAGCTATTTCAAAGCTATCTTTAGTAATTTGATATTTTATAAAATCAAAACAGTAGTTTCGAATCTATTCTACTGTTTTAACTGATTCTCAGCTAATTATTACTGTTATCAGCTAGTTTTTGAAGTTGCCTTCCTCCAAAAGGCATGTCCTTGATTGTTTGTCTCTGTAAACACATATGTGTGTTTGTATTATCTTTCTTCATAAATAATTTGCTTAATACACAATTATAGAAAAATTTTGTGGATAATATTTGTAAGTGAGAAAATTTCGATTGAAATAGTAATATTATAAAAAGATTTCTGTTTGCTTTGCCTACTTACTAACAACTATTTGTTTTTTTTATTTTAAAGAAATTAAGTAAGTGACACAAAAAATATTATGTTGATTTTTTGGAACACGTATTTTGGAACATTTAATTTGGCAGCCAGCATCACTACTTTATGAGCAATAGCCTAGTTAAATTAAGAATCTAAGGCATAGGCTATTTCTATTGAATGCTGCAAATTTTTTGTCAGATCTAAGTTTTATTTAAATAACAGGGAAATACAAAAATATAGTCCCGTTTTAATTCCTACTATCTGCAAAGAATTCAAACCCTAAAATATGGACTGAAATTCTTTGTTTCAACTTACGATTCGTAATCTGAATGTGTTCCGAAAAAGTATTTATGTTTAAAAAATAATCCTGATAGATGGCAGCTTTTACGAAGCATGAAACCAACTTATTTCACTGAGCGAATTTACTTTTGTTAAGATGAAAAAATATGCTAATTTTGTACGTATAAACACCTAATTTGATTGTCTTTTTAGAAAGTTCATCTTTAACCTAATGAGTAAAAAGTAGAATAGGGATTCTCACATCATAAAACGGCATAAAACGCTGCATATTTTTTAACTTATCCAAGGCTCCAGCTAAACAAAGGACATCATTAAAAAAAAACAAGCAAATTATAAAATTTCAGAAAATAATTTGACAATACAATCCTTCCAAACCGTCAACCATTATTATGCATTATTTTCTTCTTCATTCATTCTTTCCAATAATCTTCTATGATCTTCTTGAATCCCAATGTCCTGAAAATTGCGTCAATAGAATAAAAACAAAAACTGCCAGAATAAAAGTTTCTGGCAACTTGGTGTCCAGAAACCTTGAATAGAGGTTCACATATTCTTCTGATTCTATACTTGGGCTAACATTTAGTATTGTTTCCCCTACTTACGCAAAAACTATTTAAACAATAAAGTTTATTTAAGCCCAAGTGAATAGACTTTTTCAAGAAAAAATAATTTTAGCGGAAGTAGTGTGAAAAAAAAACGACACGAACAGATACTATTGCTTCTTATCCCAAGTAACAAATCTAGAACTAGCTAAAACAAATCAACTACTGATGTTTTCATATACTTGTACTTAGGCAAAGACAGAGCTTAGATGGAAATCAAAACCCCCTTCCCCCAAAATATACATACTATTTTGCAGAAAGTTTCTTAAATAACCCCTAGACAACAAAGACTAAACACTAAAGTGATAATCTAAAAGTGTTCTGTTTATTATTTTTCTCGACTAAGATGTATTCTGGCTTAAAGGCATATAGACAGAAATATTCATAAACCGAATTATTATTTCCATTCTTTTTAACATAAAATACTAATAATTTAAAATTTAAGAGACTATAATTTAGTATAAAGTAGGGTATGTCGTATTCTGAGATGATGTAATGTCAGAGAAAAATTAAATACTCTAACAAATGAGAAAAATAAAACATTTTTTCTTATAGCTATTTCTTATTATCTTTCTTTCTAAGTTCCTTAATTTTAAATGTTATAATTCTGCTTCATGTATTTCCTTAACATTTTTCGAATTTCATTGAGGGAGGTAACGCAAAAGTACATTGAGGTTTCGTTTCACTAACAGGAAAAGGTAGCGTAACTCAATGACCGTATTGTAGCCGCTTCTCTCTGTTGTAAAATTGTGTTTAATCAGCTAATCTGTTTCACATTTTCCTACGAAAACAATTTATCCCTTAATGGTTCACATTATAGGAGTTTGGATGACTATACCTGAACCAAAGCGCTATATCTGATTTGATCTTAAAGTACCAAGGACATCAGACTTAAAGCTTTTTTCCTCTCCGATTCTATCTTAAGTATGATCAGCGGTTTCCTTGGGTGGTTCCTTGGGTCTTAGGAACTTTACTTGGGTCTATTTAATTGTTTTCTACGGTTTTCTTTGGGTTGTTATAACATTATCAAGGTTAGAATCTCTGCTTAAAGCTTCACCAAAAGAAGCATTTTAAAGTAAATTAAAAGTCTTATTCAAGTGAAAGCATCAAAAGGAGAATTTTGTAAGCGTAATCATTGGCAAAAAATTTTAAGGGGGAGGGGGGGATTTTCAGCGAGGAAATAATTTTCCAGATGGAATTTTAAGGGGAGAAGGTCAGTTTTCATAGGAGAACTTTTCAATGACGAGTTTTCTGTGAACGAAGCGAATTTTTCATGGAGGGCCAACCAGATTTACCGGCATTATTTGAAAAATGATCAGAAACTTAATAAAAAAAATTTCTCGACTTAAAGTAAGGAGCACCCCTAAACTGAAAACAACGGGAAATTATTCTATATATGAGGGAGTTGCCACCTCCTTGATACCTCACTCTTTTGTGCTAAGGTTTGACTATTTCTCCCAAGTTTTCAAATGTGACTCCTGAAACCCAAAGGGTATTTAATTAGGATAAAAAGCTCTTTTAAAAGGGCTAAAAAGAAACTGAAATATATATCAAGGTATCGAGGTGCAAGGTAAAGAGCCAAGTACCACCACCACCCCCCCCCCCTTATGCACAGAATAATCCCTGTTCGTTTATTTTTAACGCTGTCCTTATTTTCAATTGAAAAAACTTTTTTCATTTTTATTTAGTTTACTCAAAAAGGAATGGAGAGTTCATAGAATAAAAAGAAGCACCGACTAGAAACTGAATCTTTGAATATGGCTACATATTGTATTCGTTCGACCAACAACTTTTAGAACTAGGGTCATTTATGTGAAAAGCATAGAGAGAATTAGCTGGAATAAGTAATTTCCCTTACAGCTAGTATTGCAGCTGAATGAGTTCCTCACCTATCGGGTATATTCGGCTCAGTAACACTCGTATTTATACGGGTGCCAAAGTTAACTCTAACTCTGTTTTGGGGAGGGGATTGACTTCAAAGTTAGGATTGCTGCAAATGTCAAACATCATTACATATACCTTGCAATACATTTAGGCTGTATTGTTTTACGTCAATAAGCCACTTACTCTAACCTACTCCACCAAATATATACAATGCTACTCTTTGGATCTTTGATAGATGATAGCAATAGACGAAATAGACAGTTCTTATTGAATTTCTGTATTATCAATAGAAAAATTCGCGAATCGAAAAGAAAGACATTTTTCCTAGGCTCGTAGATACTTCCATCGACATTAAATAAATCTACTTGAGTTGGGTTGGGTTTTTCGTTTTATTTACTATGTTTTATGGCACAGATAAAGGAATAGTATTGCGAGTACCTCTTGAGATTTCATAAGTCCTTCATTTGCAAAGAAATTGGAGCTTATCAATGGCTCCTTTCATAATAGTAATATTACAAATTGGTATATATTTCGTATAGTTAAATTTGAATGAACATAAAACATATACATTTTTTAAACGTTAATAAATAAACTCTTAATTCGGTAATTTTTTTCAATCCGTTTATTTGAAAAAGATTATTAAGTTAACACGCGCTTTGAAAACATCGCAGGATTTATTGTTTCATTGTTGTAGTTCATTATCGAGAAAAAAGCTCGATAAATAATGCTTAAATTAAGCTCCTTAAAATAAACAACTACTTCAAATAAAATCCTGTCATGGTAAAAAAAAAAAACGACCAAAGACAGGATTAAGCCTGAAAAGAAACAAAAATAAGCTGTACATTGTTCTTCCTCTTAGAACTGATAGTAGAAAAATAAGAAGACATCACCTCGTTAAGCTGGGAATGTGAAGAATTTTCTATAGTTAGGACTTGGGAAAAAAGTTGTTCCCTGGTTTCTCTGACATCTCCTATGTCATCTAATTTTTAACTAGAGCACCATTTTCGCTGTGGTACCATGCAGTAGCTTTACATATATATTGTCAGTGGTACAAAAAGAGGATGTTGCCCCTCATATGGCACCGTTCAACTCAGGCTTCTTAGCAAAAGCTAGGCAGTTATTTTTATTGATTGTCTTAAAGGTTACACATAATAACGATCAGATTTTAATTTGCATTTGCCTCTACGAAAAAAAAACTCCTTGACTTTGGCTCTTTGTGAATGCAAACCAATTTCTTTTGTATTTATCATAAACGTGAAAAAATGTTTTTTTGTTGTTGTTTTTGCTCGGGAATAAAGAATAAAATTAATTTTGAGAGGGCTTGTTTTTAGCAGTTTTCTTAAAGGCTTAGGTTTCAAGTCTTTTCTGAATCTAATTTTTTTCGGAACTTGTCTTTATTTTTCATGGTAAAAAATGCTGTTGTAACATATCCTTGAAAAGTTTACGTCGCAAAGGCATAACGAAAATTAGTTTATTAAGGTAAATGGTCTTTTTAATCTGAAGCAAAACTAGATAGGATGACCTTTTAACAGAGAGCAATTTGTGATACTGAATCAAAATTGAATGGTCATAAAATATGAACCAATAATTGTCATATCATACGAACCACTTGTGTATAAAATACAAAATTATTCATTTTTAACCCTAAAAAATAAAAATAAAAATGCAAATAATATTTTTTTAAATTACTCGCAGTCTTCATTATATCAAACGGTCTGTGGCAACAAGCTGTATGTACCGAGTGATTTGATAACAATAGATATAACAAGAAGAATCGAATATTCAAGTTGATTCGAAAAATATGAAGCTCATCAGGTTTAATGGTACCCATTAAAAGTTACGAGTCAGTGAAAATTCGTCCTATGCTTGACAGAGGGAAAACAGCACAAATAGTGATGATAATGAAAATCACACCATCATATTCAGCATATCAGATAACACCTACTTTAGAAGTTTCAAGGTCCTATTTACAAAAATTCGGAATTTTACGTTTTTGAACAAAAAAACAAAACACGGATTGCTTCTTTATTTTGTTTTCTCCAGGGGTGACCGTCTCGAACCAGTGATGCTATAAGATAAGGAAACGGCTCACATCTCTTTGAGGCAAAAAAAGAATTTTTTGGCACAATATATTCAACTTCTTCGCAAAGCTGTTTTAAAGCGTAAATAAAAGTGGACTTGCCCTTATCAGAAGTAGAGTACTTTTGAAACTCCATTTGAAAGGCCATTTCTTGAGCATATCTAAATATTTTGACTCTCTTGACAAGCTAAATTCTGCTTCAAGTTTGACATCTTTCATTGCACCATTCTGCTGCTACTTTAGGCATTGTTTGCATTAAAGAGCTTGAAAAAGAGAGTGCAACAAAACTTGAGTTGGCTTTTACTACGTGGGCTGTAAAAGAGAACCCCTCGATCAGCATCATTGACACCCTATCAAAAATTTTGATACAAAGTGCAAACAATTCATCAGCTTTTCGACTTATGGTGTGTGGCCATACCAAATCAACAGCATTAATCAAAAATGTGGTAGGAAAAGTAAGGAAAGTTGAGCTTGTTAATATTTTAACACAAACAAAATTCTTAAATATTTTTGATGTGTCCACAGACCTAACCAAAGCAATTTTCTAGTCACCATAACGCACAATTTCTCCCAAAGGCAAGGGAAACCATTTAATCAGTTTTTTTTTTCAATACCAGTGGTGACTAGTGGTACAGCCAATGGTCTAAGAAAAACTTGATAATTGAACAGATTAAATACAAGACATTCCTACAAAAAAAAATAATGACAGATTTGATTTATCTCTTGATTTGAATCACCAATTTTGATTTGATATCATTTGGACAATGACAGATTCATATTTCGCCTTGTATAATGTGTACTGTCATTTAGGTCTAGTATATGTTTTGGGTTTTGCACGCAAAATGACTGTCGGTAAAAAGTTAGTAATTCAATCTGTTTCGGTGGGCTAGTAGAATTACACGGTCTATAGCTTTTGTATTAGTTACCAAAATTTTTATTTTGTAGGATACCTCCAAAATACAGTATTTAGATGACGAACCAGAGCACTGATCTCACCCAAGGAACCAGAGAAATAAGATTTATTACTGTTTATCTAATATTCAAGCTTAGGCTTCACCCACAACAATTTTCCAAAGGTAAAGTAAATTTATAAGAAATCGGCACCACCATTTAAGTATTCTTTTTTTCAAAGCTAAAGCTTACCATTAAGGGTACCAACTGCGACACTAAAATCAGAAACGCTAAAAATTAATCAAGATTTGATTTGGGGATGAAAAAGGAGTATCATGGTTATTTGTTTCAACATAAATACAGTTAAAAGCAAAAAAACGAAACATTATGCAAAGTAAAAGGTAAAATAGTAGGTAAGTAAACAAAAGGGACCTTTTTTATGTCCAGAAAACAATTTTAGATCAAAATTTCCGGTTTTTGTTGAAATTCTGTCTTTCGGTATTTTTCTTCTTGAAGCAGAAGACAGACATGGAAAACATTATACCTCACCTTAATGTGTCCAACACTTTTTATTGTTGTATACCCTATAACTATTCACAATTGATTTTCTTGGTGATTTTGATAAAATGTTTTAGATTTTGTGATTTTTCTGGTAAAAAGCTGATGTATTTTAATGTATGCTTGCAACACTGTTTTTACTTTCTAGCTATTTATCTGAATAAGCAATAATTTTAAACTAGGCGCATGTTGTTCTTGCGAAATATATACTTATCTTACAAAATTGTTGTCGAGAGAAGAAAACCTGAGTGACTGGTATTTTTGAAACAAAATTTTATTCATTAAAGATTTTTTCTAATTAAGTCATGGAAATTACTATAGATCAGGTCACTTGTTAATTTACAGGTTTAGGCCTAAAGTAGCTTATAATATATATGAACTATAGACCACTGAAAGGGATAATGTAAGACAATTGGGTAAAATTATATTTCAAATATTTTTCACTATTGTGGAAAAGGGTAAGGTTAGAAAAATGAAACTCCCAGCAATAAATCCAGGGCCAAAATATATTCTGGGAAGGTGCTGCCAAGCTTCTATGTTAACCCTTTTCTGATTTATAAGTCTAAGAAATTTGCCTACTTGGCAGGTCTGTACCTATCGAAATATTGACAAAAAGAACATTTTACCTTAATTTTTAGTTATCACTTACCTGTTATTTGAGTGGAATTATAAGCCATATCAATGTTTTCTATCAAAATTTAGGAAATGTATTTGCATATTCTTATAACCCAATAATTGGGATTGAGCAAAGTTGTAAAGCTGATAACAGTTTTTGCATTTCATTTAATCAGAAGATTTATTTGCCAGGTTTCACTTTTAAAGCACAACAATTTTTAAAGGTCATCAGAGTTCATGACTTTCTAGAGAAAGATTGAGTGAAGGTAGGTAGGCTATTTCAAGATACCTTCCTAGACATACTGTAGTCTATTGACCCATTTTTGAAAGTTTCATTTTCTTAACCTCTTTTCAAGATAGTGAACATTAGCTAAACTAGAATTTTACTAATAATTTTTTATTAGATGGCTAATCACCACTTCAATGCTTAAATTGCTATAAATTGTAGGTAAATGTTTAGAGCACTTAGAAATGCTAATTCTAGAAGTGCATTCATTTTTAATCTTCCTAAAATACTCTTTCAACAAACTAAAAATGTATAAAATGGGCAGTGTTTTGAAGCTGAGAGAAATATTGGGGCTGTCCAATATGAATAGAATTATATTTTAAATACTATTTCCAATCATCACTGCTAATTTCTGTTTAGTAGTAAGTTGAAAGATAATTGAAAAACTTGCATATCCATTAATGACAATTATCCATCTTTCAACACCCAGCCTCTTTCCTACCCAGCAAACCCATGAATCACAGCAATTAGGTAAAACATTTATGCTCTATTGATTTTAAGGAATACCTTCTGACACAATGGCAACACAGTTTTTCACCTCAAGATTAAACTTGTTTTAAAAGATTCTTTGGCTACAGGAAGACCTTGGTGAAACAAATTTGGTTGAATAGTAATTCTTACAAGTGACTATTAGGCTACCTATTAAGCAAAGTAAACTAGTCCATGAGCCCTTCAGGCAGCAGGGCAAGGTCTCTATTCTGATAGGTTTAATTGTTGGTTCATATTTATGACCTAGTTTTTGTTTGCTTTTTTGGGCTTCAACAAACACTCAATTATAGGTTGTCAAGTTAAATTAATTTTTATTGAGACCATTTGGTAAAATTTCAGCTTAAGGACTACTTATTACATTAGAAAACAGGCTTAGTTATCACAGCAATTAGGTAAAACATTTATGCTCTATTGATTTTAAGGAATACCTTCTGACACAATGGCAACATAGTTTTTCACCTCAAGATTAAACTTGTTTTAAAAGATTCTTTGGCTACAGTAAACTAGTCCATGAGCCCTTCAGGCAGCAGGGCAAGGTCTCTATTCTGATAGGTTTAATTGTTGGTTCATATTTATGACCTAGTTTTTGTTTGCTTTTTCAGGCTTCAGGCTGAATAATTTTTCAATAAATGTAAAATACAGACCTCACCCTGCTGCCCATGGGGCTCATGGACTAATTTACTTTGCTCTATAGGTAATAGTTACTTGCAAGAATCATTATTCAACCAAATTAGTTTTGCCAAGGTCTTCCTACAGCCAAAAAATTTCTTAAAACAAGTTTAATCTTGAGGTGAAAAACTGTGTAATTGCCATTGCATCAGAAGACATTTGTTAAAATAAACAGAGCATAAATGTTGTATTTAACTAATCACTCTGATTCAAGGGTTTGCTGGGTAGTTTGAACCTGAAAGCAAGAGTGGATAATTACCATTAGTGGTTATGCAAGTTTTTTAATCATCTTTCTACTTACAACTATACAGAAATTACCAGTGATGATTAGAAGATAGTATTTAAAATATAATTTCATTCATATTGTACAACCCCAACATTTCTCTTGACTTCAAAACCCTCCCACTTTACACATTATTAGTTTGCCCCATGAAGTAAGAGGGCCAACCAGAAATGGATGTGCTTCTAGAATTAGCATTTCTAATTGCTCTAAACTAAATATTTACCAAATTGTACAGCATACCAGCTAAAAATTAGATTGCTTGCACTGTTTGTTTATGTGCAAAGGGTAGATAACCCAGAAGCACTAACAACAACAAACATTCAATTATAGGTTGTCAAGTTAAATTAATTTTTATTGAGACCATTTGGTAAAATTTCAGCTTAAGGACTACTTATTACATTAAAAAACAGGCTTAGTTATCATTGAATTAAATTTTCAGGGCAAAATTGTAGTGTAGAGGCTTTTTGCTATCTTTGAAAGGAGTGGAGTCATGCAAATAAAATTCTTAGGAATATATTCTTTAAAAATTTCCTGAGAATATATTTTGAAGTACCTATCTCAACTCTTTCTCCATCCAAAGGGAAGATGGCTTTTATTAATCTTTGTGTTACAAAAGTAAAACCTTGCAAAATAGCCTAGATCTTCTGCTCAAAACTAGAAATTTAGAAATTTACAATTTCAGAAATGAATCCAGGGCCCAAAATAAATCCTGGGAAGGTATTATAAAGTTACTAGGTTATGTCTATCCTTTTCTTATTTCTTTGGCTTTGAGAATAAGGTAAATTTTCCAATAAACAGAGTATTAAGATAGCTGAGAAATAAATGTAGTGTTAGAAGTATTTACAGTATCTACATTAGAAATACCTTTAGAGCATCTACATTGACAAGTATAGTACTGAGAAATCTAAATTTACTTTGTTTGTGTTGATAGCCTAGTGCTGGGATGGTCACAAAGATCTTTTTGATATATTTACTTCTATCCAAAAAGAAGAATCTCAGTTTATTTAGTTCACATGAAGATTAAGTTATTTGTATGATTTGTTGCTCTGGTTGAAAATGGGCCTGTTGGCTATCTTCTAGTATTAATTTATATTTAATGATATTGACATTTTGATATTTATCTATAAATCCTAGGCTAGCTGCTACTTTAGCATTACTGTTATGATATTCTATCTTTGTTGCTGTGTTTATCTTTGTACTGTAGTGTTATTTGTTATTTTATCTTTGTTTAGTCCTAGTTTTTTGAGCTCATATCCCCATGGACCTAGTCAAATATATACATGTATATGCAAAAAATAAAATGATAAGAATCAGAATTTCATTCTGGAACTAAATATAATGTTGGTTTGTGTTGGATATAAACCATACCCCCCCCCCCAAATATGCAAATATATAGCCTAAATATACACTAAATTTCCTGATCAAAGAAATATTGAGATAGCTCAGAAATTGACAAAGGCCTACCTTTGTCCCAACTCTGGTTTATAGAAGAAGACAGGGTGATGCCATTCTGGTTCATAAACTTACTAATCCAAAGGCACTTCCTGATCTTCTTCCTCTGGTGTCTCAGGACTCTTGTACAAGGGGACATGACTTACAGTTATCCAGGCATTTCTCCTCAAAGTGGCAACATGCCCATTTTCTTACCAACCACGTTGCAAACCTCTAGAACAAATTACTGCCAGATACCATTGCTGCCCAAACCACAGACAGCTTTAAGAACCATCTTGACAACAAATGGTCAACAAAAGAATGGAAGTATAACTGGGAAGCACTCAAATTATCAACATCAAATCATTAGTCAAGTGTACTTATTCAACTATGTGTCATGTATTATTTACTCTTGAGTTTCTACAAGGAAAAATCCTTAGATTGCTCCAAGCTGCAATTTAAGGTAATTTAGATTAGAATTACATCCTGAAATATAACATTCATTTGTGTTGAGATTAAACTTCACTTTCTGAGTCTAGAGGTATCCTGGTTTTATAGCTATCTCAATATTCTGTTATTGGGACAATTTCATGAAGATTGCACACATAACATGTTTGCCTGTCTAAATTGACCCATCTATATTGTAATAAAGAACATTTTGCTTTAATTTTAAGTTTTAATCTCTTTTTCAGTAGCTTTTGTTTTTAAAAATGTAATTCCTGTTATATCAGTAGAGTTTTATTCCATATCAAGGGTTTTTGTTCTTGAATTTAAGAAATATATTCATAGATCTGTAAAACCTTATAAATTGAGACTAGGCAAAGGTATCAGGCTCAAAACACTTTTCTTGTGCCTAATTTGAGGAGACAATCTATCTTGCAAGGTTTTACAGTAAAATTTTAGTTGAAGGCCTTCTTGCTATTTTAGAAAGAAGTTGAGTTGGGTAAATGAAATGTTTTGGGAACAAATCCAGAGCCTAGAATATAACCTAGGAAGGTAATTCCAGGCTAGCTTATCTATCCAATTCTTGTTTCTTGGGTGTTAATGATTACTAAGGCCTACTTGACAGCTTTGAAAAAGATATCAAGGGCTTACCAATTCAAGAGCATATCTAAATTTTGAAGAAAAAAAAACTTTTTACTTTAATTTTGTATTTCCAAACCTTTTTCATTGGCTCAAATTTTTGAGAATCTAATTGCTAGGATTTTAAGTCATACTAATGATGTTTCACTAAATTTAAGAAATAGCCTATATTTACTATATTATGAGTCAAGATTAACAAAGATATTTTAGTAAAACTGTGTTTGTTTTCGATTTTTCAGTTTTTATTGACAATTATTTTGTAATGATTTTATGCTTTCTTTTCTATAATTATTGAATCATCTGAACTACTTTTAGAAGTTAAAAAATTCTGAAGATGTCTGATGAGGAAGATTTTATGGAGGGCATCAGTGATGAAGAGCCAGCCCTAAGGTAAGCTCATGTGTTTATAGGTACACCAATAAATCTAGATTACAAAGAGAAGATAAGTGAAAATCCTGCTCTAAAAGATCATCCAAGAATCCCAAGGAAAGCATGAGAAAATATATATTAAAGAAATTCTTAGAATACCTGAAGATTTTAAAAGTACTATAAAATGTAGCTCAGTATTTAAATATAAGAGTATTTGATCCATCACTGGAAATGCATCAATGACAACTAAAGGTCCTAATAGCTCCAAACAGGAACCTCAATGCCAAAAGCTCAGCCCACTGAAAAATCAACCCATTTAAATTTCATGCAGCTTTAGGACAGGGATCACCTCAAAACACTGATAGCTTAGTAAAGGCAGCTCAACAATGTTCATAATTTTATTTTGGATTGATGTTGAGACATTAGGTGAAACGTGGATTTGCAGGAGGAAAATGAGGATTAAATTGATGTACATGGGGGAGGGCTGATGTTGAGTATGGGGACAGTGTGGTTTTTGTAATTGCTGCATGTCTGAACATAATTGCAAATGAACCTGCTAATAACACCAAATAAAGCTATGCCAATTAAAACTGAAGCAAAATTAAACAAACATTGTTTCAACAAAGAACAATATCAGCAATGTGGCACTTCTATGTGAAATTCTTGGCAAGCTCTAAACTGCTATACATGATATAAACTGCTATAATTTGCTGGGACTTTAAGGAAGCAATATCAATAGGTAGCCTACTTATTATTGCTAATTTGGTCTTTTTTTTTTTTTTTTTTTTTTGCTGATGCTATGACAATAAAATCACAATTTTCAAATATAAATTGTTTTCAGTAAAGATAAATGACGTTTTGGTCTTTTCAAGGCTTAAGAATGGTCAGTCCTACTCCTGTTTGGGGTAGTTTCTGTTCATTTTAAGCTTGGCTGGATTATTTATTATAAATTATGTTCATTTAGGTTTCATTTATATTATCAATGGGATTTATGTTTGTTTTAAGCTTCAATTATTATTTGACTTTATATCTGCTTTATTGTAGTTCTTTACTTTTCTTTGAGAAGCTTATTTTTGTGGGAAATATTTTTCAATTAACAAGTAAGAAAAGGAAAAGCAATCTCATCTAAATTTCAGTAAAAAAAACAACAAAGCTCCTGGTAGTGCTGCCCCCCCCCCCCTCCTGAGAAATCTAGTGGCAGTAATCAGAATGTCCCTCCCCCAAACCATCTTATGTGTCAGAAAGTGTGGGAGTTCAATCTTTAACTTTATGCAAAAAAAAGAATCCGTAAAATAAGAGCCATCCTAGTCGAGTGATAAGCATGCTAAACTTGAAATCATGAAAACTAAGGTTTGAGTCCATGTATCACTTGTTATTTGGTTTTCAATGGGGGTCAATTATGTGACTGTGTAAGCTCAGCCGGAGTCAACTCAGCTCTCAATGGGTACTTAAAGAAATTGGGGAGAAAATACAGAAAGTGTTGGATGATTTGCCCCCGACCATGCATTGCACTCCCATCCCAAGGGTGGAAAATCAGGATATTAGTACCTGTGCTGTGCAGACACTTTGTCAGCAAGCACAAAAATTAAAAAAAAGATACAATAAAAGAGGAGCTATCACCCTGCATCCCCCACATTACAGACTTAGTCTAAAAATATATCTGGGACTGAAGGGAGATTAGAGATTAATTTTTACTTCACTCCCCCAACCTCCTTCTATTTTCATCAGAGGATTCATGGGAAGACTAGAAATTTTGGCATAAAAGTAACTTTTATAAGCTTCAGGAGTTCGCCTACCTTCTCCACCTACACAAATATCTGTTGTCTCTCCTATATAATAGCTGTTGCACCATTTTACTCAGGTAAATATTTTTTTAAGCCCACAGCTCTTAGCTTTTAATCTCAAACTTAATTTAATCTTATGTATTTAGAATCACCATTAAGAGCTGATTCTTTTGATGTCTACACCATTATAAAACGTTGCTTTACAATTTCAACTACTATTAGTACGAATTGCTACTCACTTACAGTTATTATCACAAATTGTTAGGTATCTGCCCCTTAAATTAAAGTATATGATTCATATAATCTAATTAAATTTTTCTCCTATTTAGACTGGTTTAATATTGAATTTAGTACTTTCATGAAAACAATATGATTTTTAAAAAAAAGTGTATTTAGAGTCATCGTTTTATTGCTCAAAAACCAACAATTAAGCATAAACAAAGGTATAGCTGATACTTGAGTGTAAAAGTATACAGATGGAGACTTCTGAGCCCTAGCTTGACTGAGACCCTAAGACTGGGCCTCTAAGGTAATTTTATAGTGTATAACAAGTTTCTGTATTAAGCCAATTAAACGGTGAAAATGGTTGTAGAAGACAAAAGGGTGTCTTTTTGGGTTGGAGGCTGTCAAAAGAAATTGCAGGGGTCTGTTTTTCTTGGTGGCCATGGATTTTTGTTTTAATATAAAGCTTGTGTTTCTAGTTCAAGTGAAGAAGAAGAAGAGCTAAGACGCCACTTAGATTTGTTTATTGAGAAAAGCTCCCGTCAAAGTGAGTTCTCTCTTGTTCTAGTTCTGTTTATAACCAGCTGATGTACTCTTATTCTAATTTTTGAGGATTGGAATTTACGCCCTCTGTAAGAAGATGCTGTAACGAAAACCATAAAATGGGGGGATGGGGTTTGAGTACCAGCCCCCCTCCTCTGGATTTTAAGATGAATTATTTTACTATCGATTTCTGTTTTTTTGTACATAAACATAAATTGAAAGTAAATTTCTGCATAAAAATGTAAACATATTGATTGGATTTTCAACAAAACAAATTAATTTGGCATTCCAGTTCGTTTTTGATCTAGATTGGCTTAGAATGCTTGTCTTCCTTGTTTTGAAGATACTTGTTAGTATCCATCAGCTTAATAAGTTGTATTATTGTATTTTTAGATTTTACAAAAAAAAATTGTTGATGTTAGTCCATTGTTGAATTCCTGTGTACCCAATGCATCAAACTTGTCCTAAGGCCAAATCTAAGAATAGTTATTCCCTAGGGTAGGGGCGTTAATAGAAGGAAAATGGTAGAAAGACCGATCAGTGTTGGAGCTCAAAACATGTGACTTCGATAACTAGACGAAACCTTTGCCTTTATACCACCTGTGAAACCAGGGAATTTTTCTTGCTTTTTACTGTAGACTTTAAGGGATGCTTCTAGCACAAGCTTAACCAGTTACCGCCACGTGTTTCAAATATGAAAAGTTGATAGATCCTTTTTGTGACAGAGGCTACATCATTAAAAAATAAACAGTTATACTTGTCATATGAACTAATTGCACATAAAATGGATATGCCTATATAGGTGATATATGATATTTGTCTTCGAAAGTTATATTTTATAATAAAACCACATGATTCACGATGGCCTTTGTACATATCCAACAAGAAACATTATCCTATAATATATGAAATATACAAATAGGCATACGACCTTTAATGTGAATGATATATGTTTTTAGAACTACTGTACTGTTACATCGATGGAATCTAAGCTGTGCATCCTACGTGTGCTTACTGTCCACAGAGATGATGGCAGACTTTTGTCTGTCAGGCAATCTTAGCGTGTCAGTCTCAGGCTTACCCTTGCAGTCAGGTATTTCTGGTTGTACAAGGTAAAGAACTACTGTACTGTTACATCGATGGAATCTAAGCTGTGCCTCCTACGTGTGCTCACTGTCCTCAGAGATGATGGCAGACTTTTGTCTGTCAGGCAATCTTAGCGTGTCAGTCTCAGGCTTACCCTTGCAGTCAGGTATTTCTGGTTGTACAACGTAAAGAACTACTGTACTGTTACATCGATGGAATCTAAGCTGTGCCTCCTACGTGTGCTCACTGTCCTCAGAGATGATGGCAGACTTTTGTCTGTCAGGCAATCTTAGCGTGTCAGTCTCAGGCTTACCCTTGCAGTCAGGTATTTCTGGTCGTACAAGGTAAAGAACTACTGTACTGTTACATCGATGGAATCTAAGCTGTGCCTCCTACGTGTGCTCACTGTCCTCACAGATGATGGCAGACTTTTGTCTGTCAGGCAATCTTAGCGTGTCAGTCTCAGGCTTACCCTTGCAGTCAGGTATTTCTGGTTGTACAAGGTAAAGAACTTAGTACGACCTATGAGAAAGTTGTATCAAATTCTATATTAGAAGAAATTAAATTCTTAAAAAGGGTATCCTTTAAAAAAAAAGGATTTTCCATTGTTGCTTCTTCTTGTTAAAAAAAATAAATACTAATCAATTAATATTGTTGATAGGCGGTGGGCCTGGGTTTTGAAAAAAAATGGCTAAAAATGGCTAAATTTCATAATATGAGAAAATCATGAGATTTTAAAGAAAGTCAAGTCCCTCTCCCTGTTTATGAGCCTGTTGGATTAATATTGAAAGAGCTTTTTCAATTTATAATACGGATAATTCGACTGAGCAGTACTAGTTGGACTTAAATCTTGAATGCCTGCTGAATTATAATAAAAGAATGCACTTCCACTGTTGCGGTGAAAAATAAAATTAAAGCAAAATTTAAAATTTTAGAAATGGTATATTCTTATCATGGTGTATTCCTGTGAAATGAAGTAATTTTTCGTCCCTTCTAGAAAAAGAGAAGAAATCCACATTTGAAGATGAGATGAGTTCGGAGCTTGACAAACGATTTGTGGAATTTCAAAAACTTCCAGGAGCTAAAAGTGTGGTGCCTGAAGATGGCTCCACTATTACAAATCCTGAAGGGAAAAAATTTTATAGTGATCTCTACTATGACACGGACAGTGAAGAAGAAATGGAAACTGGGAAACCAAGTAACTATAGATTTAGTATTTAATCATTTTTATTGTGTTTTTTTCTTTTAATAACATATATCATGATATCAGGCGCATCGTGGGTACCTCATATACTACCTGTCCTTACCCCAGTTTAATCACTTGATTTTATACATATGTTTTACTTTAACCTTTGGCTGGAAGAATTATTCAATGGTTTTCAGCCTGTGACAGACTAGGCTATTTCAGGCAGATGGCTCTGGATACAGAGGTACAGATAACATTGGTACTAGATAAGAGGTACCTCTTTACAGAGGTACAGGGTAAGAAATGAGGAAATGGCCACAAGGAAATGAGTAGGCATGTTTATTTGAATAAAATGACTGAAGCCATATAAAACCTTGTTAAAAAGAGGAGTTGATCTCTGATGTTGCTATTTCCTGACGCTGGATTTATGTTGAGTGACGTAATACTTTGAATTGAAGGGTTGCTGCCAGCTGTCTAGAGTAGAAAGATTTTAAAAGCAAAAAAAGTAAAACAACAGGAAATTTTTAAGACGAGAAACATCCTCAAACAAATATCTCAGCCCTATATCCAAGGGCCGTCCTCAGCAAAACATATATAGGCCTAAATAAAATAAAACTTAATTTTTATTTTATTGCGGAAAGTTTTTATGATGGAAAGGCAGTGCGGTTTTCTTCGCCATTTGCAGAAGGATCTGATCCGATCGAGATGGATGCTTCAAGAAAGATGAATCCTAAGGAGATGGAGTTCATCTACTGTCTGGCATCTTCATCTCTAAAGTATGTGTAGGGGCGAGGGCACAGTTCCTTAGATTTCAGTATAAGCAGTGAAGACGCCAATAGGGTATCTAAAAAAGCTTCAAAAATTCATAATAATTGGGTGTTTCTTATTCTCTTTTTTCTAATCTAGAATATCCCAAGATACCAATTTTACCAAATAAAAAAATTTGGAGCCGCTTCCGAGAGAAAATACATAAATATATATACAATTATATATGTGTAAGTATATACGTATATTAGCGCTGCAATAATTGGAGTGTTTATAACTCGGTATTTCCAAATTTTATACTTAAATCTAATAATAAAAAATCATGTTGAAATAAAACCTTTTGTTATGATGTTAAAGTCTGTTTTATCAGTGGAACATGTATGGAGACAATAAAAAGGGTTTTTGCGCTAAAAATAGCCTCAGCTGACGTCACGATAACAAGAGTGCTGGGGTGAGCAGAAGGAGGTCTCTTTGGGATATAGTTGTGAGGGCCAAAGGCTTCAGTGGTTGGAAGAAGGAAACAAAAATAGAGGAAGCTGGATGTTTGGCTGCTCTTCACCATTTATTATTCCAAGTATTTGTTTAGATTTGATAAATAACACATTTTTTTTTTATTGTTTAGATCTGTCAAAGTGCTTCTAAACCTTCGATCGTATTTCTGATCAAAATAATCATAAAATTTAAATGGTTTCAGCCAAACCCTGGAAAAAACCTTAATTGATTCTCATTTTGCTGCAGAAATTTTCGCAGAAAATTCGTAAACGGAATTTTTTTATGACTAATTTTTTTTTTAATCAAAACTACTTTCTTTGGTCGTAAAACAATGGCTGCTAGCCTGCTTGGACGATTTTCTTATCCCAAAGCTTAATTTGGGAAAACCAATTAAAACAAGTACTTAAAAATTTGAATAAAAGAATGACATCAAAAATAATTTTGTGTTGACTCAATTATTTCTTGTTTACCTCTATTGTTAAAAAAAATAGGTTACAAGATAAAAACGTTAGTCCAAAGGATGTCAGATGTTTATTTTTTGTTCTTTGTCAAATCATTCTTATATGCTTTGTTTGTTATTAGATCGCTTATATATTTGATCTAATGTAGACTCTTACAAAATATATCAATCAAGGGAAAAAATTATTGATCAAGCATGTCTTTTTATGAACATACTAGCGTTGCCAAAGCTTTGAAATAAACTGTACCAGATTTCCGACTAAGATTGTACCGTGAGAGATTAATCCGACTTGAATAGCAGTTTAAAAATTTGCCTTAACAAGAAGAAAGTTTTCGATAAATTAAAACTTGAACAGATACGCGAGTCTGGAAGGAACGAGTAAAACCCAATGTACGGAAAATTCTTAATGTACCAAAACAATTCCAATCGTACTGTATTTATCCCTGAATTGTGCCTAATCTGTACAATTGTATGGCGTCAGCAATGCTGGCGAGGAATTCCAATTTTCATATCTTCTTCTCCTTTAGATTTTAATGTCAATATACCCGATTGATTCTTAAATATTCCTCTTGAACTCACTTTCAAATGATGCAATTAAGCTGGGATTTCACTTACGATTACACGTATTTTAGTTGAACAAGTTTTAAGCTTAATCAATGGAATTTTATGTTACTGTTCTTTGCTCTTTTGGTAGATTTTCGCTTTTCTAAAACTAGCTTTCTGATAATTTTAAGCCTGTCATAATGTTCGATGGGTTATATGGCTTAAATATTTGTTTTTTGGGACGCAACGGTAGAAATTGGTCCTTTCCTTTGGCTGGATATTTTCCTTAAATAATAAGTGCAGTAGAATTTTAGATTTACGTCTTAATGTCCTCTCCTCATACTCTACGACCACACTTTCGACGCAATAAACACTGAATATTTTCAACAAAACAACTAAAAATACTTTCGTAACTTTCGTCAGCAAAATACAGCACCTTCTTTTACAGCCTTTTTTAGAAATTGCGCTATTTTTCCTATACTAAAAGCTTTTTATAGGGTAGTTTGTAATTATGAACTACGAAATATTTGGAGTCAGAATAGTAAGCAAATTTCTGTGGTGCATACTCGTCAAAATTCTTTGCTATTATTATTATTATTATTATTTTCTATTTATAAGGGTTGCTCTTTGCTCTTTTTTTTACCATGAACTGCCTTATATTAACATACGGTAGTCTTAGGTAGTACCTTAGTGTTAGATTGGTATTAAAAAATGATGAAAAGCATTTTTTGGTGTTCGATCACTAAACTGTTATTTTGGAGGCCAATGAATAATTTCCTCTGAAGGATTAAACTAACTGAAAATTATTTGGGTTCTGTAAAGGTTTTAAGGAACAGACTTGACACCTTATGCTGAGTAACCAAAAAAGGGGACACGTCACTACTATTCATATAGAGATATGATTTTCCTTGTTGTCCAAGACGGAGGACTGTCAACCTGTAACTAAGGGTTTTCGATAATTGTAATTTCGACGGGGCACCTTTTATTTTAACTTCAATCAGGTTTCAGGCTTTTTTTTCGGATATTTTTTTATTAATGGCATTTTCAATGAAATACCACAAACAGATATTTTTCAATGAAAATTCGTCAAACAAATATTTTTCAAAATATAAAGTTGTTGAGAGGGACAAAAAATACTGGTGCCAATCTCTTCCCCCCCCCCCATTTGACACTCCTGAGAGACAAGGGGGAGATTGGGATCCATATAAGTTCTAATGTGTCTTATTCAACATCCTTGTAGCTTAATGCCTGTTAATATATAGGAGAAATGGGCATTGAGATTAACTTTGAAATGGCTATTTATTGGAAGGGATTACAAGGGTTTGTGATGCCAAAAAGGAACCTTCTACCACTTAAAGAGGGAAGTGAGTTTCTTGGAAGATTCTGAGCTGGAGTTTGTCCTTACTACTGCTCCATTTTTTGTGATATTACTAAAGATCTAAACCACCCAGTGGCTGCTTGTAGTGGATAGAAAAACTTAAAGTTCGAACTTCTTGTTGTATATTTTGGGGACATTATATTTGGGAAAAATATGCGAAGGTATTGGGATCTTTGGACTATTAGACGGGCGGGGCAGATTCAAGAAATAGCATAGGATTGGGGAACGATGATTGTGTAGGGTTGATTATAGGTTTTCTTTTTTTTTTTTTTTTTTGGTTGGCAAGAATTTGGGTGCTATTTTTGTCTTTGCAAATGCTTCTGGTATTTGTAGCCATAGCCTAATAGCCTTTGTGCAGATAGTCTACCGATGTATCCTTCTTCCTCTAGAAATCTTAATACTGTTTTTGCAGATTTAATTTTTATAGTATTTTACTTAAGTTTTACACTAAAGTAAAAGGCAATTTGTCAAATTTTCCACCTTTTTCTTACATAATTTTATACCATACTACATTTTGTTTGTCTTTTTTTCGACTATTTATTCGCGTACGCGTCTTTATTTTCGGCGTTTTCATTAATCTTTTTTTGTTTTACAAGTAAAGCACAAATAATAAGAATTTCTTGATTTTTAGGAGTTTCGAAAAAGTATAGTGACAAACGTCGAGTTCTTTCAAATGAAGAACTTTTTTATGATCCAGAAATTGACGAAGAAAACCAATCTTGGATTGATAAAAAAAGACGACAATACCAACCAAAGTGAGTTTCATCTGTATTTTGAATGATGTCTGAACATAGTAGGTAGGGAATTTAGCAGGCTGACCTCAATCTTAGGATTCCAAAAGACTTTTCCTCTTCAAATTTTGTTAGAGAAATGTGTTAATATGCATGTACTTTCGAAAATGTTTACTATTGCATCCTGACTGAATTTTAATACAATAATAATTATAATTATGTACTTATTATCCTCTTACAAACGGTAAAAAAGTGGAGTACAACGGGAAAGAAAACATAAACTACAGTCAAACAATTAAACGAGACCCCCCCCCCCCTGAAAAAAGATATTAAAAAATCTAGTAAAAGAGGCGGATAAAACGATTGTTAGGACCGACACAAATTGGTGCATTGTCAATTCATTTTGAACTTAACGTTTCCATTGAGAGAATAATATCTATAGCTAGATATTCACTAATTATCATTTGGTTCCGAAATGATTGTTTCAAACAAAGTAAAAGCTTGCAATAACAGTGTGTCCTGACCCTCTTTATCTTACCTTTATTCAAAAGCAAATAAACCCCAGCGCAATAACACCGAAATATCGTAGAAAATCGAGTACAGTTTTGGTAGTGCTTGCTGCTGGAAATGTCTGGCTTATGGAATGCCCTGGCTTATGCTTAATATCTTAAGTCTTAATATCTTAAGACTATTAAGAATATTAAGTTATCTTAAACTTAATATCTTAAGTTTATACTTAATAACTGTATTTTTTTTTTTTTTTTATGAAAAGAACTAAGAAAATTGTGAACAGGAATCCATATCCACCGAAAAGGTTTGACTAGAGGTATGGAAAATTAACTATGATCCAAGGGATGAGAGTGACCAGTTCCATTGAAAATTAGATATTCACTTTTGACAAAATTGAACAATAATCCAATGCTTGATCAAATGCAGCGGTGACAGATCGAGCAGAATCGGACTAAACTTTCCTCAGTTCGGTTAATGAGAAGCAGGGCATTGGCATAAGCTTAATATGCCACGTCAATAAATATAACTTGTTTTGGACTCACAGCATTACAAAAAACCTTTACAACTAAAACAGTAAATAGGTTGTGCATAGCATAGTTAATACTGAAAAAAATATTCGTATACCAACTAATCAACGATAATCTTCGTATAATATCACGAGAAAAAGAATCTTCGAGTTTAGGCGCATTCGGTATACTTTCCTACCATTTACCATCAGTTGGAAACTTAGCGCCCGAACACCAGACTGCACGAAGATAAGGCGATTTACTTTTCTGTTTAACGCTTTAAACTTGCCCGCTATAAGATCTACCGCAAGCAGTCCACATCTTTAACTAAAACTTGGTTTGGCTCTCACTTTCTGAAGTTCTGGATCACATTTCTCACGCGAATAAACTGAACAGCTATTGCTTCAGCTTGGCTAATTGACAAAATAATAATTCTATTGTAAGTATTTAATTGATCACGTGTATCACTGGAAAAGAAACCATTGTTAATAATATGAAAAGCCACGGAGAATGGTTAGTAGCAAAGTGACAGTAAAAAAATAGAACGGCCAATTCGCATTTCCCAAATCATGTTTGCTAGTCTATTTCTTCAGCTTAGGAAGGAGTACTGAAGCTGATAGTGGAAATAAAACATAGATCTAAAGTAAGAGGAAGATGGTCAGAATCTCTCCTTATTGCCGAAGTGAACATCAAAGGAGTGAAGAAGGGGCCAAGCCGTCACACACAAGGATTCAACTCAGAAACCCTGCCCCCTATTATGGATATAAGAAAAGCTGCAATCTGTATTAATAAACCTGCTTGCAGCCGGTAGAGTATTGAGCAGGGTATCTTCCAACTAGATGATGTGTGAATTTTGTAATTTTAATGGCCAGCAAGTAACCATGAAGGGTTGAGAGATCCAGTTTTGCTAATTAAACCTTTTTGACAAGAGTTGGTAAAGCTCTAGACCGACCATAATGATTTTTACAGTATGACACTAATGCATAATTAGGTCTGTGTCACCAAGTGTTACAGCTTGAAAATTGTCAGATGAGCAGTAACAGACCAGGGTGATACTACAAGTATTCGTCTTATGTAACATGCGAGGCCACAAGAGGGCATACCCCGGATTCATTTAGCACTAATACTAAACACAGTATGATAAAGATTTCTTCGGAAACAGTTTACGTGGCAGACAGAAAACAAGTGTTCCTGGAGGAAAATGACGTCAAAACGGCTCAACTTTTAATTCAAACTAGGTACTTTGTCTATGGTTCTGTTAATGTTAAACAAGCACACCGAAATTATTAGATAGTTCATTTATGAGGGCTATAATGGTCTGAACGAGAGCCTCGACACGAAGACGGTGAAAATTAAATGGCATCCCAGAGGCACGAATTATCGACGCATTCATTTCCGGCAATTGTATTAGAGCTTTTTGTTACGGTGGGTTATAAAGGTCATGTGGTGATAACGTGATAAGATCACGCGAATCTTTGCGATAACGACTGTCGCTTGAGTAGTTTCAAGTGGAATCGAAGCTGCAATGTCCCTTGGTAATCCAAAGGAATGTAGATCATTAGTAATCGTCTTATCTTTAATTGTAGAAAAGTCTGCGGAAATGTAGTAACTTTTGCTGAAAGCCTGTAATATGCTAATGCGGGCAAACACGAAACTATATATATATATATATATATATATATATATATATATATATATATATATATATATATATATATATGTGTGTATATATATATATATATATAATGTATATATATATATATATATATATATATATATATATATATATATATATATATATATATATATATATATATATATATATATATATATATATATATATATACATATATATATATACACACACACACACATATATATATATATATATATATATATATATATATATATATATATATATATATATATATATATATATATATATATATATATATATATATATATATATATATATATATATATATATATATATATATCTAATGAAAAAAGAAATCACTAATGCAACAGCACAAACACATAAAAAAAAAGAAAAGGAAGACAGAAGGAGAAAAGGAAAAATGTTTTCCTACATTAGTAATTAATATAGATCAGTACTTGAATGAGGCCTTAACCCTACTCATCCATGCAATTACATAGGTAAAAGAGCATAGCCATACATAGGTCGTAACTATACGTAGGTCAACAGCATATATATATATATATACATGCCGTGAATTGTGCTTGACGCTGGAGTGCATTCAGAGTTGAAAAGTCATTAAGTTCACTTCAGTGACTTATGTCAACATTTGAAGAGCCTTCTATATCCTTGATGAGTCTTCTGCAGGGGTAATAAATTCAATCAGAGAACTCAGGTTTCACTCCACTTTATAATATCAAAACTTGATCCATGCAAGGATTTTAATCTGTATGACTGGGGCGCCAAGATTTGGTCTTGTGTCCCTTCCAACTCCTCCAATTTTGTGTATCATGGGAGTCATGCGTGGTAGTTTGGAAGTTCGCGTGTTTAGAGAGTTGAGTGGAAGTCTGTTTGCTAGGTGTCTTTGTGTCACACTTTGTGCTCAAATCTAAACAGGTGGAGCGTTTTTCTTTTGGTGTTTAAAGAGTGTATTTGTGTGAACATTAAGCTCACTTTTTCATAAAAATTTAAAGTGTTTAATATTTGAATTACTAAAATATAGAAACTTAAAGAAAAACAAATGTCAGAGTACCCATCAACAAGTATGATAAATAAGATTTGATTAGCTTAAACCTTGTCTATAGTAAATATTTCCAAAAATCCTCTATTAGAATAATCAGTCTTATCCTGTCAAATTGTCACTTTAAATAAGTCATTAAATTATTTCTCATTACTAGCGTTAATCTACAAACGTTTGTAGGTCGAAAACTGATGTGTATTACCTTGTATTGATTGAATACGAGCATTTGTTGTTTGAGAAACGCTACGTCTGTCAGTCCTTAATTTATGGATCTTCGACGTCTCAACACCAGGCTTTCATACTTCTTGAGCTAGATTGAATAACTTTCCGAAAAAGAAGTTTTTCAAAAAAAGTAAAGGCCATATTAAACTTAAAATCATCAGAAATAAAAACCTATAATGCTCAAAACGAGCATACTTTAAAATAGTCAGTTCATAAATTCTCAAAACAAGCGTTGATCTACACAAATTTCTAGGTCGAAAGCTGATGTGTTTTACGCTCGTTTTTATTGAATAAGATCACTTGTTGTTTGAAAAACGCTACGTCTGTCAGTCCTTAATTTATGGATCTTTGACGTCGCAAAACCAGGCTTTCAAACTTCTTGAGCTAGATTGAATAACTTTCCGAAAAAGAAGTTTTTCAAAAAAAGTAAAGGCCATATTAAACTTAAATTCATCAGAAATAAAAACCTATAATGCTCACAACGAGCGTACTTTAAAATAGTCATTCATAAATTCTCAAAACAAACGTTGATCTACAAAATTTCTAGGTCGAAAGCTGATGTGTTTTACGCTCGTTTTTATTGAATAAGATCACTTGTTGTTTGAAAAACGCTACGTCTGTCAGTCCTTAATTTATGGATCTTTGACGTCTCAAAACCAGGCTTTCATACTTCTTGAGCTAGATTGAATAACTTTCCGACAAAGAAATTTTTAAAAAGTAAAGGCCATATTAAACTTAAAATCATCAGAAATAAAAACCTGTAATGCTCAAAACGAGCATACTTTAAATTAGTCAGTTAATAAATTCTCAAAACAAGCGTTGATCTACACAAATTTCTAGGTCGAAAGCTGATGTGTTTTACGCTCGTCTTTATTGAATAAGATCACTTGTTCTTAATCACTTGTTCTTAATCACTTGTGAAAAAAAAGTAGAGGCCATATTAAACTTAAAATCATCAGAAATAAAAACCTGTAATGCTCAAAACGAGCATACTTTAAATTAGTCATTCAATAAATTTTCAAAACAAGCGTTGATCTACACAAATTCCTAGGTCGAAAACTGGTGCGTTTTACGCTCGTCTTGATTGAATACGATCATTTGTTGTTTGAAAAATATAATGTCTGTCAGTCCTTGATATATTGATGTTTTAATCTAAAAAAAGCTTTCGAGATGTCTCAACACTAGGCTTTTATGCTTCTCGAGCTAGGTTGTATTAATTTCAATATAGTCGTATTTAGGTCTACTTGAGCTATAATACCGCGCCGCTCCAGGCAGGTTTCCTGTTTTTTCGCTTATTCCTCTCGATTTTTCAGCACTTTTGGCTTTTATCTGGCTCACTATTTGGCAGTGTTTACTCTCTCATTGTCTCACACTTAATTTTATATATTGTGCTTTTTTTATTTGAGTCTCTTATTAAGACATCGCATAATAATAGTTTTACTTTTTTAGGGTAGTGGGACAGAGCAAAGTTTCAAAACTTCCAAATAGCGATGCAGTCCTGAATTGTCCAGCATGTTTCACTTTATTGTGTCTCGATTGTCAGAGGTAATTAAAGAGACAAACCTGAAATATAAATTATTTTTGAATTTACGGTGGTATCTTGTATGGCATTTTGACACTATAATTAGCTGATAGAAGTTTAATAAATGTAGATGAAAGATAGGAAATTCTTCTGGACTAAGCATCATATTAAAAAATAATACCTGGCACGTACGCAGGGGGGGGGGGGGGCTTTGACCCCCCCCCCTCTCCGAAATTTTGTGAAATGTTTAATTTCCCCATGGTTTCTTGGGATTTCTGGCAAAAGTAGGACATTTATTAAGAATCTAGATACGTGTGTGAAGATTTTTTTAGGATTTTACAGCATTCAATTATCTGGTCAAGTCACTGCCCAATTATTAACCCATTTTCTGTCTAACTTTTTACCCTCTTTCAAGTAATTAGCGATTGTACTGTTATTATATTTTTGTAAAGAGAGTTTTCTTTCCACAGCAAAATAGAAATATCCTTGATATTAGGGCGTTTATCCCCCCTTTTCAGGATAAAGAACAGCTTTTAATGGATCAATTTTGGAAACTCTCATTTTGTATTAAAATCGACGGTTTCGCAATAGAAGAACTACACCCCACCGCACCCATATTGCAATATTAACCCTAAAATTTCCCTTTCAGTGGGATATAATAGATTTAGTCACTGGTTCTAAATCGCTGTGAACATAACCTGAGCCTAAAACGTACTTTTGAGGCTTCAGTCTCCTTCCCCTCATCTGCTACAATACTGCAGATTAAAGTCAATCTGTATTTTCCGATATACCTACTTTTTGCATTTATTTAGTTACTAAATAAAAAAAGTGCTACTTTATATCTGCTGTTTCTAAGGTTTTGGGCTCCCTCGGAAAAAATTTCTGCGTACGTGCCAGCATGGTACATATTTGATTAGCTTTTTTTTAACCATAAATTAGACTGGCTAACGAAGGTGTGATGTGTTGTATCCCGAGATAGGATAAAAATTGATAACCAACTATAATTCAAGACTAGAGGCAATACCCTTGTGTTCCCCTTTGTAAGAGTCAGGAAGCTTCAATGTATTATTTTGTTCCCCTTTGTGTTCCCCTTGTGTTCCCCTTTGTAAGAGTCAGGAAGCTTCAATGTATTATTTTGTTTTTCCCAGAACCATTTCACTTGGAAGGAGTGGAAACTTCGAACGGGACTCATTCGATTGGAAATTAAAAATTCTAGTGCCATTTTTAAGAGTCACAAGTTATCGTAGAGTAACGAGCCCCCTCCACGCCCTAAAGTCATCCGATGAAAATTTTGACAAGGGCGTTAAAGTAAAACTTCAGAGAATGTTGAAATAAATCCAAAGACACTGGATACATGTGTATCCAGGTTATGAAAAGGGCGCATCTACAATATCTTAGGAACAACTAGGGTATTAATTTAAAACTTACAGGGTTATGACTATTACTATTATGACCCCAACTGTGACTATTTGATACTGCGGCTCTGACTACTTACAGCTTTAACTAATTTTGGTTTCGACTGCAACCACCTCCAACTTAAATGGCAAGACTACTTGCGACGCAATTACAAGTCTACTTGCCACTACAACTACTCACGACTGTAACGACTTGGGACCGTGACTACTCTAGACTGTTATTGTGATTACTTGCAACTGCGACTACTTGTGACTACAATGTTTACTACTTGAGGCTGCCACTACTACAGTTACTACGATGGCAATTACGACTGAAAGTACTACTTCTACTTCTTTTACTACAAATAGAACTATCGAACTAAAATAAAAGAATTCAAAAGCAGGTTGTCAAAAATGCTTATCTTTGATGCTTCATGTATGACTAAGGTTATTAAGTTGGAGATTTTAGGGAATATTGAATCAAACCAAAGGACTCCATCTATATCCAGGTGCTCAAAAGGGTGTATCTGCAATATCTCAAGAACTGTCAAGGGTTTTAAGTTTAAACAATCAGATAATGTTGAGAGGGACGTTGCACTGAATAAAAATATATTATGTGCATCCTGGTTGCAAAATGGGTGCATCTGGTAATGCCGACAGATATTAAGTTGAAAGTTTTAGAGAATGCTAAGGGGTATTTAACTAAATCAGAAGGCACTATATGTATCCAGGTTATGAAGACGACACATCCTCATATTCCAAGAACAGTTAGGGAAGGGTATTTAGTTGGATCATTCAGAGAATGCCTAGGGGGGATGTCGAATTCTATCAAAATTGCAACTATATGCCTTCCTTTTGTAAAAAGGGCATATTGCATTATCTCATGCTTATGGTATTTATTTGAAACTTTCAGGGAATATGTAGGGGGATGTAGAACTAAATCGAAAATTACTACATGAGGCCAGGTTATTAACATGGTGTGTGTAATGTCTCAAGAATAGTTAGGGGTATTAAGCTGAAGTGTTGAGGGGTATATTGAACTTAATCAAAAGACACTGAGCATCTTAGTTGTCAAAATAATGTATCTGCAGTATCTCAGGAACAGCTAAGGGTATTTAGCTGGACCACTCAGGGAATGTTGAACAAAAATACTAAGTACATCCGAGTGGTTAAAATGTTGCGTGCAGTATATGCATGGGAGTGATAGGAGTTGGTTACTGTCTCCCTTCTCCTCACTGAGAAAGTTCTAAAGCCTGTTGTGCCATTCGCAAATCACCAAAAATATAGACTTTTCATATTTGTGACATCAAAAAACAAAAAAATTACAGTTAGATAAAGCATCGAATTGCAAAGACTTCCAGACAAAAAATTTAGTATATATTCAACATTCAGTTTATTTTTCATTAGTTTTCTCCAATCATCTTGATTGTTATCGATAGTTACATTTATTTTTTAAATTAAGGCAAACTGTTCAAAATACTTCTACTTTTCAATGAAAATCAAATTACATATTAGGCTTTAACGCTTTTACGGTTAGGGCTGGGGCAATAGCCAAACTCCTGTTTGTAGTAATTTTTGCTTCTTTTAAGTTTGACCTGAGCATTCAGTTTAATTACTTTTCGTTTGAGGATTTATTTAATACTTCTTTCAGTAATTTTTGTCTTTACGGTTGATATGATTATTTATTTAAATTGCTGTTCATTTTGACGTTCTTTATCGTTTGACAGTAATTTCTGGGTTTTTAAGTTTGAATTATTATAGAATTGCTATAAAATGGCAGGTCTGAAATATCTCAGGAACAGTTAAGGATATTGAAACTTTCGAAGAGGGGGATGGCGAACTTAACCAAAATACAAGTATTTGCATCCTTGGAGTCAAAAGAAGGTCAGAAATATCTCAGGGACGACATATGGTATTTAGTGGAAACTTCTGGAAATGTTGAAATGATGTGCATCTAGGATACCTGCACAGAAGTAACAGGAGTTTGGCATTGCCTTCTTCTCCACTAACCGTAAACTATCTTAAGCCTATTGCGTCATTTGTGCTTCGCTGAAAATAAAATGTATTTTAAAAAAATATTATATTCAGCATTGAAAAAATAAAAGTTACACTTAATTAAAATTTTAAATTGCTGAAATTTCCAGGAATTGATATCATTATAAGTAAAATATTCAGTTAATTTTCTACAATTCTTTCCAGTTACCTTGATTACCATGATTATTAATTTTCATGTTCGTGGATGTTAAAAATACGTATATTTTTCATTAAAACGCAAATTGAGTAATAGGCTGTAGAACTTTTACGTTTAGAAGAAGGAAGGGGGCAGCAACAAAAATCTCATTTTTAGTATTTTTCGTTTGTTTTAATTTTGACGTAAGTATTAAATTTATTTTGACGTGAGCATTTAATTTAATTTTTACTCGTTTTAGGATTTGTTTATTCAGATATATCAGAACTGTTATCTTTATGTTTGCTTATTTTTTATTTAATTCCTGTTTGTTTTGGGTTTCATTTATTCTTTGATGAAAATTTACAGTTACGTTAAGTTTGAATTAGTATTGGACTTAATTTCTGCTCGTGTTAAGTTTAATATGGCTCTTTACTTTTCTTTTAAAAACTTTTTTGGGATGTTTTTGTTTTATTAATGACAAAAAAACGATGTCATCTCTGTTTTGATTAATTTTTTTTATACATGGTTGTTTCATAGTCGTATTATCTTTAGGCATTTGGAATCTTTGCTACTAAAAAAGGGGAAGGCTCCTTAGCTAGCTATAAATGCGAATACTTGCTTATTGGGAGTATCGAAAATGGAAAACGGCCTAGTGTGATGCAATGAAACTTGCGTTTTTAGGCCTTAATTTTCTGTGACTGTTTGTTGCGATTTCTTTCCTTTCTGTCTATTTTACCGTGTGTGTCGTTGTTCTTATGTGCTTTTTGCCAACTTTTTGCACTATTTTGTGTTTCTTTGCAACTTCAATTTCAAAGTTCAGTTATCAAGCCTTAATTTTTTAGATTCATTTCTGGCTCATTGTTGAGGTTGGCAGCCTGTCCTCTGCTTCGGGCTGATATGTTTATATACCCTTTGACAGTCCTTTATTTTTCTTGAACCGCTCCAATTTTAGTTAGTAATATTGATTTCTTTTTATTTACTTGACTTCTTTTGTTCTCTTCCTTTTGTTCCTTAGTGTTGATTTTTCACAATATTTCAGGCATGATATTTATGAAACGCAATATCGAGCAATGTTCGTATCGAATTGTAGTGTTGATGAGTCGCAAGTACTCAAACTGCAGCCCAAGATTTCCCACAAAAGAAAAGCCAAAAATTTTGGAAGAGGGAAAACTGAAAAACCTAAGAAATGGTAAGCTTTTAAATTAAGACTCTTTTTTATTCTTTGGGGAAGTACAAAAAAAGTGCGTTTTAATGGACAGTATATCATAAACATTTTGTGTATGTTTGGATTCCGTGTTTTGTGGCCAATACCTCTCCAGGCACTCCCAATCTATTCAAATTTGTTCAAACCTTCACTTTACTCCTTTCCGCAAGCTTTGATTTTCTTTGAATCTTTTCTAATGCCCTCATCATACACCATTTCAATTCGACCTGATTTTCGCTTTTAGTGGTTCAATCCGTATTTTGTGGCCAATACCCCTCCAGCCGCTCTTAATCTATTCAAATTTGTTCAAACTTTCACTTTCACCTCCTCCCACAAGTTTTGATTATCCTTGAATCTTGTCGAATGCCCTCATCACACACCATTTTAATGCGACTTGCTTTTCGTGTTTTATGTTTTAGTTTGTGTTTTATGGCCAATACCCCTCCAGACGCTCCTAATCCTTTCAAATTTGTTCAAATATTCACTTTTACTCCCTCCCACAAGTTTTGATTTTCCTTGAATCTTTTCTAACGCCCTCATCACAAACTATTTTAATTCGAACTGCTTTCCGTGTTTTGTGGCCAATACCCCTCCAAACGCTTCTAATCTGTTCAAACCTTCACTTTCACCTCCTCCCACAAGTTTTGATTTTCTTTGAATCTTTTCTATTGCCCTCATCACACACCCTTTTAATTTTACCTGCCTTTCGCGCTTTGTGTTTCAATCCGTGCTTTGTGGCTAATACCCCTCCAGATACTGCACATCCATTCAAATTTGTTCAAACCTTCACTTTCACCTCCTCCCACAAGTTTTGATTTTCTTTGAATATTTTCTATTGCCCTCATCACACACCCTTTTAATTCGACCTGCCTTTCGTGCTTTGTGTTTTAATCCCTGCTTTGTGGCTAATACCCCTCCAGATGCTGCACATCCATTCAAATTTGTTCAAACCTTCACTTTTACCCCCCTCCCACAAGTTCTCATCTCCTTTGAATCTTTTCTACAGCCCTCACCACACACCATTTTAATTCAACCTGCTTTCCGTGTTTTGTGTTTTAACCCGTGTTTTGTGGCCAGTACCTCTCCAGGCGTTCCTAATCCATTCAAATTTGTTCAAACCTTCATTTTTAATCCCCTCCCACAAGTTTTGATTTTCTTTGAATTTTTTCCAGTGTCCTCATCACACACAATGTTAATTCGACCTGCTTTTCGTTTGGCTTCAAATGGATGGCCAAAAACTACAGTCTTTGGCAATCTGGCAACTTTTATTCTTAAAATCGGCTTAGCCCTTTCATTGTAGACATAAAAAGTAAAATTGAGCTAATTTCTATGTAAAGATTATTGCATGATAGTCAATGTATCCGTCATTACCTGTCAATGTATGGTTGGAAGTCGTCTGACTGACCGTATTTCAAACAATAAGCTATACGAAAAATGTGGTCCTATCCCGTTTTCTATGGCTATAATGAGAGAAAGATTGAGGTGGCTAGCGCACATTCTGCAGATGAAGGATGACAGATTATCATTGATCGTCCTCGACGGTCAACCATTCAGGATCAAAAGAATCTGAATGGAAGGAGGTCGTGAGGACAGATTAAATGGAAATGTGAACTTTCTGGAGAGGCGTAAAAAGGGAAGCTTTGAATAGATTGGGATGAAGGGGGAGTGTGTGTAGCTGAGTTGGCCTCAGGCGGCTTGTTGCTGCAGTGAGCTATTAGTAGTAGTATTAGTAAATGTGCACAGTATATTATCTGTACGCTAGAAAACAATTAACATATTCTTCTCGGGCTTTTGAAGCTCCCAAGTCTCAGATAATCCAAAATGAGACTCTTTGACAAATTTATTCTTTGAGTATAAAATAAACAGAATTTGCATGAAAAGTGGAGAGCAAGAATTTAAAATTTCCTTGGCCAATTGATTTTTATATTCGTTTGAAAAAAATGGTTTAAATAGGAAGGAAATTGTGATGAAAGTCAGGATGATAATTTTAAGATACTAAACTAAACTTGTTTTCGTAAATGTTTTTGAGTTGAGAACTTGTTTCCTCAAAGTTTGATTTTTTTTTATCTTTGTTGCATTAAAGCTCATATTACATTTCGCCCTTAAGGAATGGGGTGAGGAGTCGGAGGTTTCAACCCTGCACGTATTAAGCTAACTCCTTTTTGCCTTAAGTTTGACCTTATTATTCGTTGTATATACATTCTAAGACCACAATGGCTATACATGACTTAAGAAACAAAGAAAAGAAAAGCTATAATACATGAAAAATAAAACCAAATAGGTGAGAAAAAACGAGGATTTTGTCAGGCAGTAGCAAACTATGAAAACGAAAACAAGCAAATATTTCGACAAAAAACAGACAAAATCTAAGCTTTTGAAGTGAATTCTACAAGAAGATAAAAGACTATTTCTTTCATTTATTCTGGCTGGTTTTTTTATTCAGTGTCTTCAGTGTAATTGGTTTATTTTGGGGGGGGGATTAGGCAAGCTGTAACTTCTCCAGATATAGTCTGTTCTTTATAACTTAGAGTGTCTGCCTGACCATGTGTTTTTATGGCACTTGGTATCTATCAAGTGACATATAGCAGTCGCAAATTCTGTCGGTCGGTCTGTTGGTCTGTCTGTCCCGATTATGCTACTTTAGGCACTTCCAGGTAAGCTAGGACGATGAAATTTGGCAGGCGTATCAGGAACCAGACCAGATTAAATTAGAAATTGTCGTTTCCCCATTCGGCCATCTGGGGGAAGGTGGTGGATCATTAAATCGGAAAAATTAGAAAAAAGAAGTATTTTTAACTTACGAACGGACGATCGGATCTTAATGAAATTTTATGTTTGGAAGGATATCGTGTCTCAGAGCTCTCATTTTAAATCCTGACCGGTTCAGGTGACGTTGGGGGAGTTGGGGTGAGGAAACCTAAAATCTTGGAAAACGCTTAGAGTGGAGGGATCGGGATGAAACTTGGTGGGAAAAATATGCACAAGTCCTAGATACGTGATTGACATAACCGGAACGGATACGCTCTCTATGGGGGAGTTGGGGGGAGGGTTAATTCTGAAAAATTAAAAAAATTGAGGTATTCTTAACTTATGAAGGAGTGATCGGATCTTATTGAAATTTGATGTTTCGAAGGATATCGTGTCTCAGAGCTCTTATTTTAAATTCCGACCGGATCAGGTGACATTGGGGGGAGTCGGGGGGACCTAAGATCTTGGAAAACGCTTAGAGCGGAGGGGTCGGGATGAAACTTGGTGGGAAAAATAAGCACAAGTCCTAGATACGTGATTGACATAACCGGAACGGATCTGCTCTCTTTGGGGGAGTTTGGGGGGGGTTAACTCTGAAAAATAAAAAAGAGGTATTTTTAACTTACGAGGAGTGGTCGGATCTTAATGAAATCTGATGTTTGGAAGAATATCGTGTCTCGGGGCTTATTTTAAATCCCAACCGGATCCGGTGACTGTGGGGGGGGGGGGACCTAAAATCTTGGAAAACACTTTGAATGGAGGAATCGGGATGAAACTCGGTGGGAAATATAAGCACAAGTCCTAGATACGTGATTGACATAACTGGAACGGGTCCGCTCTCTTTGCGGGAGTTGGGGGGAAAGGTTAATTCAAACAAACTAAAAAAAGAGGTATTTTTAACTTACAGAGAAGTGATCAGATCTTAATGAAATTTCATATTTAGAAAGACTTCGTAACTCAGATCTCTTATTTTAAATCCCGACCGGATCCAGTATCAATGGGGGGGGGGGCGGAAATCTTGGAAAACGCTTAAAGCGGAGAGATCAGGATGAAACTTGGTGGGAAGAATAAGCACAAGTTCAAGGTAAGTGACTGGCATAACCGGACCGTATCTGCTCTCTTTGGTGGAGTTGGGGAGGGGGGAGTAATTCGGAAAAATTAAAAAAAAATGAGGTATTTGTAACTTACGAACAGGTGATCAGATCTTGATGAAATTTGATACTTAGAAGTTATTGAAAGATTAAATTAGAAATTGTTGGTTTCCTGATTCGACCATCGGGGAGGGGGAGTGGGGGGACGATTAAATCGGAAAAATTAGTAAAAAGGAGGTATTTTTAACTTGCGAACGGGTGATCGGATCTTAGTGAAATTTGATGTTTGGAAGGATATCGTGTCTCAGAGCTCTTGTTTAAAATCCCGACTGGATAAGGGGACATTGGGGGGAGTTGGGGTGGGGGAACCTAAAATCTTGGAAAACGCATGGAGTGGAGGGATCGGGATAAAACTTGATGGGAAAAATAAGCGCAAGTCTTAGTTAAGTGATTGACATAACTGGAACGGATACGCTCTCTTTGGGGGAGGGTTAATTCTGAAAAATTAGAAAAAATGAGGTATTTTTAACTTATGAAGGAGTGATCGCATCTTATTGAAATTTGATGTTTCGAAGGATATCGTGTCTCAGAGTTCTTATTTTAAATCCCGACCGGGTCTGGTGACACTGGGGGAGTCGGGGGGGGGAGTACTAAGATCTTGGGTAAAGCTTAGAGCGGAGGGATCGAGATGAAATTTGGTGGGAAAAATATTCACAAGTCCTAGATACGTGATTGAATTGGGTATTTTTAACTTACGAAGGAGTGATCAGATCTTAATGAAATTTCATATTTTAGATGGACCTCTTAACTCAGATCTCTTATTTTAAATCCCGACCGGATCCAGTGTCATTGGGGGGGGTGGAGATCTTGGAAAACGCTGAAAGTGGAGAGATCATGATGAAACTTGATGGGAAGAATAAGCACAAGTCCAAGATAAGTGACTGACATAACCGGATCTACTCTCTTTGGTGGAGTTGTGGAGGGGGGGAGCAACTCGGAAAAATTAGAAAAAATGAGGTATTTGTAACACGAATGGGTGATCAAATCTTGATGAAATTTGATATCTAGAAGGATCTTGTGCTTTAGAACTCTCATTTTAAATCCCGACCAGATCCAGTGACATTAGGGGGGAGTTGGAAGGGGAAACTGGTTATATTACCACACATCAGGGTTATATTATCACATATCAGGTTACATTGTTTGAATGGATCCCCATGCATATTTACTGGATACAAAATACACAGTATTTTCTTTTTTGGTTTTGCTGTCCATAAAAAAACAAAGATGCCTCATCCATATAGTCGACGTACAGAGTCTAATGAGCATTGCCAATCACCTTCTATAGAAGTGTTTGGTTAAGACGATCTATCTACAAAACTAGAAGGATCATAAGTATTGATTCGCTGTACGAATTCCGGCTTATTGACAATGTTTTATTTTTATTGATAAAAATAATTGTCTATTGACAATAATTGTCTATTAATTGTCTATTGACAATGTTTTATTTTTATTTTATTGACAATGTTTATTTTTTCTGAATTGGACTTTCCAGGGATTTAACAGTGCTACATGCCGTCACTTTTTAATTATACTAATCCTAACAATTTGTGATTTTGCTTCTTGAAGAACAGCGCTGATTATTTTTTTGGAGGCATTGCAGAATAGAATATATTTTATTCACTGCAATAGCTGGAGCTAACATGAGCGTGTCATAAAATGAGCACACAAAAAAAAGACCTAAAACAAACAAACAGCAACACAAAATAATGAAGGCAGCAAGCGCTGCTTCAAAGTCAGTAAATTAAAATGAGTCGTAAAAAAAGTCAAGAATCTGTTTTCACGATTTAAATAGCGACCGTTTATATATAATTTACCAGAATGAATAAATATATAAATGGTTGGTATATTCAGAAACACTAACAGCCAAATACCTGAAATAAACTGCATCGAACATTAAATATTTGTCAAGGTAATATTTTTAAATACCCAATAAAATAAGGAACAAATGATTTGCAATATCTCTCGGTACTAGAGGCTGGGTAAGTCATTAACTGTGGACAATTATTTTCTATTTGTCGGAGTCTACTGACTGGTCCTTCAGTAGGGTGGTTCTCAAGGTCGGGTAGTAGACCACGGTGAGCTGGGTAATTCAAACAATTCAGTCCAAATCGATAAGTCAACTCATGTTTACAACTATCAAATGATTTCAAGTTGTGTTGTTTCAGTGCATCATCATACGTTGGGTAGTTATGTCCAACTGTAATTTTTACAGCTCTTTTGTATCATCTCAAGTGTATCTGATTGATCTTTCGTCAAACCCGAATGCCAAGCTGGACACACATACTCAAGAGAAGGTCTAACATAGCTGCAGTATACAGATTTCAAAACCTCAGTTGGCATTCCAAGTCTCTTTAGGTTGGAAAACGATTGTAAAAATGAGGCACCTTTTTTAGTCAGATAGTCAACGTGCGAGTTTCGTCTTAAATCGTCGTCCAAAAGGACTCCAAGTGTTTTAACAGTTTTCTTTATCGGCAGTAGGGAAATAGAAGAGTGGCTATCAATCTTTAGGAAGGAAAAAGTCATATAAGAGCTCTTATTTTCGCTGACCGTCAGTTTTACCTTTCCTAATTCAGCTTTTAGGTCATTAAAAATTCTCGCCAAGTCAGACTGTTCGGTAGTCGGAGGGATTAATTGCAGTGATAAAATAGTCAGATCATCAGCAATCTTAAAACGCTCACGAGCTGTTGCTAAAATACGATTAAAAACAATTGGCCTTATTTAGTCTCTTATGGCGAACTGCAAAAAATAAAAAAAATCCAGATGGCTCATGAAAAAAGGACTATAGTAGTAAAGGGAGTTGGACACACTGGGATCTTTTAAAAAGAAAACTAGCAAGCATACCTAAAACGAATGGACGGGCACCCATAACCTTAGCTTCTTCCACTACTACATTATGGTCAAGACTATCAAAAGCCTTTACTAAATAAGCAAATAATGCATCAACATAAGCCCCATTTTTTCTAAATGTTTAAGGATTGTATCCAACAAAGCAACCAAATAAAGAACAGCACTTTACGCGGGTCTAAATCTAAATTGTTGGGAATCTGTATTATCTTTTGTGTCCTTAAATAAATAATCAAAAATAAAACTTTCAAACACTTTTGAAAGAGCCGGTGTTTTCGAAATTGACCTTATATCAGTAATATCCTTAGGGGTGTTATATTTAGAGATTGGGATAACATACGTTTTTTTTTTAAAATACTAGGGAAAACAACAACAATAAAATATTGGTTCGAAATTGCTTTTAAAGGAGTAGGTAAAAGATTAGTACACTCAACAACCAATTTAATTGGTATCTCACTTGAGTAACTAGATTTACGAGGATCAAGTGCCTTCAACTTCTTAACAACTGAACTAATCTCTGGGATAGGGATATATGAAAATGAGTCATTAGGTGGTTATAATGTTAGTCGAGGATGGATTTTACAAATTGATGTATAAAAATTCATTAATCTCAATAGGTTGCAGGGGGTTACCATCATCATCTCTAACTTCAACTTTGGTCACTTTTTTGCCAATAATATTGTGCACTGTATGATGGAACTTCCTTGGATTGGATTGATATATTTTGCTTATTATTTTTCAACCATATTGCTTACGTGAACATCTTATTTTCTTCCTCAATGAATTTTACATTTTGTATAACATAATACAGGAAATTTAGAATTTTCATTCAAATTTCAACAGATTATTTATTTTTGATTGCTCAATTAAACCCGCTTAAATGATATCTAATTGAAATAAGAAAGTTCATTGAAATCTCCATTGTCGAAAAACCCTTACCTGGACCTTTACTGTCCTCCTCCTCGAACAACAAGGAAAATCATATTTTTGCACGAGTATAATTTTTTCCTTATTTTTCAAGTAGTAAGGTAATGTGAACTGCTAACCACAATGAGGAAACCAACAATGCGAGGAAATAATTTAATGACATCTAAACAAAATCAGGAACCTTTTGTTAATGTTTCCATCAGAGGCGAAAGGAAAATCGAATAGATGATGTTTTCTGGCCTGAAGATGAATGGAATCGAGCGGCAGAGTATATAAACAGCGTTGGATATATCAACCATATCTACCAGGCCTCTTTAATTACATAATCGCTCCAAACAAAAAATTAGCAGTAAGAAATATAACATTATTTCATGGATATGGTTGATACATGGATATATCAACCATATCAACCAGGCCTCTTTAATTGCATAATCGTTCCAAACAAAGAATTAGCAGTAAGAAATATAACATTACTAGCTGTTGGGGTGGCGCTACGCGCCACCCCAACACCTAGTTGGTGGGTGTCCTTCGCGCCCCCCCAAGCCCCCCCGCGCGTGTAAGTCGTTACGCGCCATATTAGTTACGCGCCATTGTAGTCGTGTCCCTATGTCCCACCTGTGAATATATATATATATATATATATATATATATATATATATATATATATATATATATATATATATATATATATATATATATATATATATATATATATATATATATATATATATATATATATATATATATATATATATATATATATATATATATATACTAGCTGTTGGGGTGGCGCTTCGCGCCACCCCAACACCTAGTTGGTGGGGCGCTTCGCGCCCCCCCAAGCCCCCCCCCGCGTGCGTAAGTCGTTACGCGCCATATTAGTTACGCGCCAATGTAGTTGTGTCCCTGTGTCCCACCTGTGAATATAGATAGATTTATATATGTGTTTCAAACTACGTAAAAATTGCGAATATACAACATTCTTGGCTTTCCCATTGTCTGTCCATATACAAAGCCGTATGTACTAATAATGACGTCATATGCAAACGCTCTTTTTACAAACAAACAAACATGCATACACACAACTCGTTTTTATATAGATAGATAGATAGATAGATACAATACAAATTAACTACGTAAAACTTGTGAATATACAACAGTCTTCGCTGTCCCATTGTCTGTGTTGCAATCTTTTAAATTGAAAAAGCAGATCCGTTGGAATCATGGGAATGCGAGGAAAAAGAACAGCCTCACCCTCATAAGGCCCTGTCAAGATTGTGGCCTCTATTAGGTTTTCCATTGTTGTTTTTTTTACGGCAAGTCGCGTGCCATTGCAAAGCTTTGGTGGGTTGATATTTCTTATTATTGGTACGCCTATTTTTAGTTGTAGCACGTGTGGTGGAAACCCTGAAGGATCTATGGAATTTAAAAATTCAGATGGATAATTAACCGCTTCATTTGGTTCCGAAATACAAATTAACTGCGTAAAACTTGCGAATATACAACATTCTTCGCTGTCCAATTCTCGCTGCATATAAATAGATTGTCAGGTTTACCGACCCTCGAACATGCAACGTACAATTGTCCATGGGAAAAACAATCAGTATTAAGATCAATACCACATTTTTTTAATGATTGACCTTGAGCTTTGTTAATGGTGATTGCAAATGCTAATCGAATTGGGAATTGCAATCTTTTAAATTGAAAAGGCAGATCCGTTGGAATCATGGGAATGCGAGGAATAAGAACAGCCTCACCCTCAAAAGGCCTTGTCAGGATTGTGGCCTCTATTAGGTTTTCCATTGTTTTTTTTACGGCAAGTCGAGTGCCATTGCAAAGCTTTGGTGGGTTTATATTTCTTAAAAGTATTATTGGTACGCCTATTTTTAGTTGTAGCACGTGTGGTGGAAACCCTGAAAGATCTATGGAATTTAAAAATTCAGATGGATAATTAACCGCTTCATTTGGTTCCAAAACTGTGTCGACTGACTTGTAAAGGACTGCCTGGTCTTGAATCTTGGTCAAAACAATATTGTTGATTTCGTGGACGTCTATATTTTTGGGTGCGAGAATCGCTCTTTCACTTAGCCATTTATTATTTTTATAATTTTTTAGAATATTCGGAAATACTTTTTCAATCAATTCATTTTTGGACGTCACTAAATTACAGAAATCAGCAGGTAGTTGTGTACGTCCTGAAATTGAGTCTACTGGGAGCTTTCCGTTTCCCATTGCCAGCAATTGATCTGAAAATGTTTGACCAGAGTCATCGTTTTGCAATCGGACACGCATATTTGTAGTTAATTTTAATGTTTTTACGTGTGCCCATAGACTCTTTGAGCATCTTCATCAGTCATTGTAAACTTAAACATTAATAGATTTCTACGCGAACATATGTCTTATATAACTTGAATGACATCACCTTCAAAGCAAAAATGACGGCAACTAATTTTATGACGTCAGCCGAAACATGACGTCACCTGATCCACAGATCCACAGACAGACAGACAACTTATTTTTATATATATAGATATATATATATATATATATATATATATATATATATATATATATATATATATATATAAATATATATATATATATATATATATATATATATATATATATATATATATATATATATATATATATAAATATATATATATATATATATATATATATATATATATATATATATATATATATATATATATATATATGCTAGCTGTTGGGGTGGCGCTTCGCGCCACTCCAACACCTAGTTGTTGGGGTGCTTCGCGCCCCCCCAAGCCCCCCCGCGCGCGTAAGTCGTTACGCGCCATATCAGTTATGCGCCATTGTAATTGTGTCCCACCTGTGAATATAGATAGATTTATATATGTGTTTCAAACTACGCAAAAATTGCGAATAAACAACATTCTTGGCTTTCCCATTGTCTGTGCATATGCAAAGCCGTATGTACTAATAATGACGTCATATACAAACGCTCTTTTTACAAAAAAAAACAAACATGCATCCACATAACTCGTTTTTATATAGATAGATACAATACATATTAACTGCGTAAAACTTGCGAATGAACAACATTCTTCGCTGTCCAATTGTCGCTGCATATAAATACATTGTCAGGTTTACCGACCCTCGAACATGCAACGTACAATTGTCCATGGGAAAAACAATCAGGATTAAGATCTATACCACATTTTTCTAATGATTGACCTTGAGCTTTATTAATGGTGATTGCAAATACTAATCGAATTGGGAATTGCAATCTTTTAAATTGAAAAAGCAGATCCGTTGGAATCATGGGAATGCGAGGAATGAGAACAGCCTCACCCTCATAAGGCCCTGTCAAGATTGTGGCCTCTATTAGGTTTTCCGTTGTTTTTTTTTACGGCAAGTCGCGTGCCATTGCAAAGCTTTGGTGGGTTGATATTCTTAAAAGTATTATTGGTACGCCTATTTTTAGTTGTAGCACGTGTGGTGGAAACCCTGAAGGATCTATGGAATTTAAAAATTCAGATGGATAATAACCGCTTCATTTGGTTCCAAACTGTGTCGACTGACTTGTAAAGGACTGCCTGGTCTCGAATCTTGTTCAAAACAATATTGTTGATTTCGTGGACGTCTATATTTTTGGGTGCGAGAATCGCTCTTTCACTTAGCCATTTATTATTTTTATAATTTTTTAGAATATTCGGAAATACTTTTTCAATCAATTCATTTTTGGACGTCACTAAATTACAGAAATCAGCAGGTAGTTGTATACGTCCTGAAATTGAGTCTACTGTTTGACCAGAGTCATCGTTTTGCAATCGGACACGCATATTGTAGTTAATTTTAATATTTTTACGTGTGCCTATAAATTAGAATTTTTTAGGCAAGCATTCATTTCGTCTGCAGGAGTTAAACTACGTAAAAATTGCGAATATACAACATTCTTGGCTTTCCCATTGTCTCTGCATATACAAAGCCGTATGTACTAATAATGACATCATATGCAAACGCTCTTTTTACAAACAAACAAACATGCATACATGCAACTCGTTTTTATATAGATAGATAGATAGATAGATAGATAAAATACAAATTAACTGCGTAAAACTTGCGAATATACAACATTCTCCGCTGTCCAATTGTCGCTGCATATAAATAGATTGTCAGGTTTACCGACCCTCGAACATACAACGTACAATTGTCAATGGGAAAAACAATCAGTATTAAGATCTATACCACATTTTTCTAATGATTGACCTTGAGCTTTGTTAATGGTGATTGCAAATGCTAATCGAATTGGGAATTGCAATCTTTTAAATTGAAAAGGCAGATCCGTTGGAATCTTGGGAATGCGAGGAATAAGAACAGCCTCACCCTCAAAAGGCCCTGTCAAGATTGTGGCCTCTATTAGGTTTTCCATTGTTTTTTTACGGCAGGTCGAGTGCCATAGCAAAGCTTTGGTGGGTTTATATTTCTTAAAAGTATTATTGGTAGGCCTATTTTTAGTTGTAGCACGTGTGGTGGAACCCTGAGAATAATATCTCGAGGTAAAAACTGATCACCGACCATAACGATGGTCACTTCGTCCGATAGATGGAGCATTGTATCTACGCACATATTGGCCAGGAGGCGTTTTGTCAGCGGAAATAACAATTTTATGCGTATAAGTAGGCATCAAATCGATGGCTGTTTTGAACAGACGCACTAAATTATTATTTTCGTGGAAAAGATGTTGTAATTGGGAAACGATTGTCCTTTCAATGTTGGGAGAAATTTCACAACGTGCATTCAATTCAGAATTTCTATCACTGATGAAGTACAATTGTAAAAATTTATGATTCTCGCCTGAGAATGGTAGAAGAGACCTGCTCTATGATAAATTTGCCCTTTTACTTTGAAGTAGACATAAATTGATCTGGATTTTCAATTTGGGCTCCAAACGACGTCATTGGAAACATGAGTTGTATTTTCTGATTCATTTATATTCCTTATTTCCCGGTGTCCCGGTCGTCATTTATATCCCCCTGTTTTATATCCCGCTTATTTTTCAGTTTTTTCCTTTTTTTAGTTTTTTTTTTACTTTTTTAGTTCTTTTAGTTTTTACGTTTTTTAGTTTTTTAGATGAATTTTTTTTTTTAGTTTTTTACCTTTTTTTCTTTTTAGTTTTTATTGGTTTTTACCTTTTTTTAGCTTTTTATCTTTTTTATTTTTTTTTATTTTTATTTTTAATTTTATTAGTATTCTTTTTCTCTTCTATTTTTCATTTTTCCTTTTTTTTAGTTTTTTTTAGTTTTTAGTTTTCTAAGTTTTTTCCTTTTTTTAGTTTCTTTAATTTTTTTAGTTTTTCGGCTTTTTTATTTTTTTATTAGTTTTTAGTTTTTTTTGTAGTTTTTGCCTTTTTTTAGTTTTTTCAGTTTTTTTTTAGCTTTTAGTTTTTTACCTTTTTTAGCCTAACCAGGATTTGAACCTGGGACCTTCATTCTCCGTTCTGACACCCTCTCTCACCGAGTGACTACTCCAGCATAGTCATTTTGGTGTTTTAAATGGTATATTATTAACCAAATTAATGTGTTTTACAATATACTAAGCATCGTCATATCAAAAATGACGGCAACTAATTTCATGACGTCAGCCGAAACATGACGTCACCTGATCCACAGACCCACAGACAGACAGACAACTTATTTATATTTATTATATATATATATATATATATATATATTTTATTATATATATATATATATATATATATAGATATATATATATATATATATATATATATATATATATATATATATATATATATATATATATATATATATAAATATATATATATATATATATGTTTTTAACTACGTAAAACTTGCGAATATACAACATTCTTTGCTGTCCCATTGTCTGTGCATATAAATAGAATGTCAGGTTTAACGACTCTTGAACATGCAACATATAATGGTCTATGGGAAAACAATCCGTATTCAGATCTATACCTCATGATTCTAATGATTGCCCTTGAGCTTTGTTGATGGTGATTGCTAATCGACGATTCCCTGTGTCGCCATCGTCATTTATATATCCCCCTGAGCCCCCCGGCGTCCCTGTTGTAGTTGTGTCCCTGTGTCCCGGTCGTCATGTCCCGGTGTCCCGGTCGTCATTTGTGTCCCGGTCTGTATATACATTCGTTTTTGAATTGGTCTTTTTTAAGGTTTTAGTTTTTTACCTTTTTTTAGTTTTATTCTTTTTTTTAGTTTTGTTTTTCTCCTTTATTTTTCATTTTTTTTCCTTTTTCATTTTATTTTCTTTTTTAGTTTTTTAGCTTTTTAGCTTTTTTAGTTTTTTATTAGTTTTTTAGTTTTTTTTCTTTTTAGTTTTTTTGTAGTTTTTACCTTTTTTTTAGTTTTTAATTTTTTTTTTTTACTTATGTCCTGGTCGTCATTTATACTCCCTGTGTCCCGGTCGTCATTTGTGTCCCGGTGCTTTGTTGATGGTGATTGCTAATCGAACATTCCTTGTGTCCCGGTCGTCATTTATATTCCCTATGTGCCGGTGTCCCGGTCGTCATTTGTGTCCCGATGTCCCGGTCTGTAATTTCGTCAGTCGAAAACATGACGTCAGTCGACACAGAAACATGACGTCACCTGACAGATCCACGGACAGACAACTTATTTTTATATATATAAGATATATATATAAATATATATATATATATATATATATATATTTTCTTTTTGGTTTTTTGTAGTTTTTACCTTTTTTAGTTTTTTTCTTCTTTTGTATTAATGCTGAAGCCAAGGTTCAAACCTGGAGCCTCTCGGACCTAGAACCTGAAACATAACGCTTTACCAACTCAGCTACTTCGGCTTGAATACATTCGTTTTGAGCAGCTTCCTCGGGTGTTGCCATTGTAGGTTCTTCAGTCATTTTACAATTAGAAATTTCTCTTTCAACGGTCTTCTTACGATTAAAAATTTGTCTTTGAACGATATTCTTAAATACCTGTGTCCTGGTCGTCATTTATATTCCTTGTGTCCCGGTATCCTAGTCTGTAATTTCTCTTTGAGTGTCCCGGTCGTTATTTATATTCCCTCTGTCCCGGTCGTCATTTGTGTCCCGGTCTGTAATTTCTCTTTGAGTGTTTTTTCTTTTTAGTATTTTTTAGTTTTTTACATTTTTTCTTTTTTCAGTTTTCTTTTTCTTCTTTATTTTTCACCTTCACTATGAAATACATATCGCCGAACCTTTGTTTTTTTTAACTAAAATCTAGTAGGCATTGATGACCTTATCCAAGTCAAAATCCCAAACCCAATCATCATCGCTATCATTTTCAGTTTTGATATGTTTTGACTCTCGCTGTCCAGGTGGATCTTCATCTAACTGCGCGGTTTTGCGTTCTTTAGCCTCAAGCCTGTTTCCTTGCTGTTCTTTTGATTCCTCGGCACGCTTTCTTTTCTAACTTTCTCTATCAGCAGCAAGTTTTTTGGCATAGACTCTTTGAGCATCTTCATCGGCTTTTGCCATTGTAAGTTCATCAGTCATTTTAAACTTAAACATTAATAGATTTCTACGTGAACATATATGTCTTAAATATCTTTAATGACGTCACCGTATAGCAAAATGGCGACAACTAACTTCATGACGTCAGTCGACACAGAAACATGACGTCACCTGACAGACAGACACACAGACAGACAACTTATTTTTATATATATAGATTTCATGAATATGGTTGATACATGGATATATCAACCATATCAACCAGACCTCTTTAATTGCACAATCGTTCCAAAGAAAGAATTAGCAGTAAGAAATATAAAATGAATATGATGAAAATGCAATGAAATTCGGTTTCTTCATTGGATAATATTCTTTTTTTATGGATATTTGCTTTCTAAAGCAAGTTTTCTAACATGCAGGAACACGAAAAATGTATTAATTAGTTTTTAATTTTTAAAGTTGTTTAGTTTAATTCTTTGGCTGCAAGGAGCAACCGAAATTTGAAATTTTTCACCTTCTCACTTTTCCTGAAATTATGCCACTAAACAACTAACACCGTGACCAAAAAACTATTTGATTATCTAAGTTTCAAATATGGCAGACCAAATGGTTGGTTATATAAGATACTAGCTGTTGGTGTGGCGCTTCGCGCCACGGGGGGCTCCGCGCCCCTCAAGCCCCCCCCCGCGTGTGTAAGTCGTTACGTGTCGTATTAGTTAGCGCCATTGTAGTTGTGTCCCTGTGTCCCACCTGTGAATATAAATAGATATATATATATATGTTTTTGTCCCGGTCGTCATTTATATTCCCTGTGTCCCGGTGTCCCGGTCGTCATTTGTGTCCCCGTGTCCCGGTCGTCATTTGTGTCCCGGTGTCCCGGTCTGTAGCGTCATCTTATAATGACGTCATATACAAAGCCTTATATACTTATAATGACGTCATATGCAAACCCTCAAACATGCAAAAAACATACATACAACTTATTTTAATATATATATATCTATCTATATATATAAAAATAAGTTGTCTGTGTGTGGATCTGTGGATCTGTGGATCAGGTGACGTCATGTTTGTCCGCATATGACGTCTGAATTATTTCACACTAATACAAAAGAAGAAAAAAACTAAAAAAGGTAAAAACTACAAAAAAAACTAAAAAGAAAAAAAAGCTAAAAAACTAAAAAAAACTAAAAAAAGGTAAAAATCTAATAACTAAAAAAAAACTGAAAAAAATAAAAAAAGGCAAAAACTACAAAAAAATAAAAACTAATAAAAAAACTAAAAAAGCTAAAAAACTAAAAAACTAAAAAAACTAAAAAAAACTAAAAAAAGGTAAAAAATTAAAAAAAACTAAAAACTAAAAAAGAAAAAAACTAAAAAAAAGGAAAAAACTGAAAAATAAAAGAGAAAAAGAAAACTAAAAAAATATGAATAAATATATATAAAAATAAGTTGTTTGTGGGTTATGTCTGTCTGTCTGTCTGTCGAGTGACGTCGTGTTTGTCCGCATATGACGTCTGAATTATTTCACACTAATACAAAAGAAGAAAAAAACTAAAAAAGGTAAAAACTACAAAAAAAACTAAAAAGAAAAAAAACTAAAAAAGCTAAAAAACTAAAAAAAAGGTAAAAAACTAAAAACTAAAAAAAACTGAAAAAACTAAAAAAAGGCAAAAACTAAAAAAAAAACTAAAAACTAATAAAAAAAACTAAAAAAGCTAAAAAACTAAAAAAACTAAAAAAAGGTAAAAAACAAAAAAAAACTAAAAACTAAAAAAGAAAAAACTAAAAAAGAGGAAAAAACTGAAAAATAAGAGAAAAAGAAAACTAAAAAAATATTAATAAATATAAAAAATATAAATATAAATATAATATAAATTAGCAATCAACAAGCACCGAGACACAAATGACGACCGGGACACAGGGAGTATAAATGACGACCAGGACATAAGTAAAAAAAAAAAACTAAAAAAAACTAAAAAAATGGTAAAAACTACAAAAAAACTAAAAACTAATAAAAAAACTAAAAAATCTAAAAATCTAAATAAACTAAAAAAGAAAAAAAAGAAAAAAGGAAAAAAATAAAGGAGAAAAACAAAACTAAAAAACGAATGTATATACAGACCGGGACACCGGGATACAAATGACGACCGGGACACAGGGAATATAAATGACGACCGGGACACAGGGACACAACTACAATGGGGACGCCGGGGGGCACAAGGGGATATAAATGACGACCGGGACACCGGGACACAAGGAATATAAATGACGCCCGGGACACTCAAAGAGAAATCACAGACTGGAACACCGGGACACAAATGATGACCGGGACACAGGGAATATAAATGACGACCGGGACACAGGGACATAACTACAAAGGGGACGCCGGGGTGCACAGGGGGATATATAAATGACGATGGCGACTCAGGGAATGGTCGATTAGCAATCACCATCAACAAAGCTCAAGGGCAATCATTAGAATCGTGAGGTATAGATCTGAATACGGATTGTTTTCCCATGGACCATTATATGTTGCATGTTCAAGAGTCGGTAAACCTGAAAATCTATTTATATGCACAGACAATGGGACAGCAAAGAATGTTGTATATTCGCAAGTTTTACGTAGTTAAAAACATATATATATATATATATATATATATATATATATATATATATATATATATATATATCTATATTCACAGGTGGGACATAGGGACACAACTACAATGGCGCGTAACTAATATGGCGCGTAACGACTTACGCGCGCGGGGGGGCTTGGGGGGGGGGGGCGCGAAGCGCCCCCACCAACTAGGTGTTGGGGTGGCGCGAAGCGCCACCCCAACAGCTAGTATATATATATATATATATATATATATATATATATATATATATATATATATATATATATATATATATATATATATATATATATATATAGATAAACAGCGTTTTCAGCAGTATAAGTGTTTTGTGGCAGTCTGTCAGTTCTGCAAAGCCATTTGCGAAACTGACTCCTTTACGAAAATAGTATTTCAAAGCGTGGGGTAAACTCCCAGACGCGCTTTCATCCTGTGGTGATGCAGTCGGACAAAAAATCGAGACTTATAAAAAGTTACAAAAAATAACTAGTTGGACAGCCCAGCTTTAGTGTATCTATCTCTTTGACGAGAAATATCTGTCAAATTTTTCAAATCCCCTAAGGGGACGGACCTTCTTTTTGCGCAATCTATCATCAACTCCTGACAACCTTTCACGATTATGTATAGACCTACTATAGTCGATATTCGACTTCCATTTGCGCCTTTTCGCTTTGTCTTCACGATCATAAGTGCGATAGTTAAAACATTGTTTTTCCTCTACCTCTCTGCTTACTTTAATTTTTGGTCTTTCTGGCTTCTCCAAAAGATCGTCAATCTCCTTATAGTGTTCATCAAAATCTTTTTCATACGACAGCCTCTCTCTTCCTATGTATTTGATGGGATTAGCGTCCCGGTTATCTCCACAGATGGCAGACCAAATTGATGCAGCGGATATCCTTGATTCGCAATGATCAAACTGCTGAATTACATCCGCACTGTCAATGATGCTAAATGGAATGAAGACTTCTTGACACTTAGGAAATCCTGTCCAACCCGATTCTATTTCTCCATCACTGAGTGATGATTTGTTGACACATAAACCACCAACTTTGTTTTCGTCAATGCTCATATTACTAACGGAGGCATTTAGGCTTGTTTGTTTTTCATCACCAGAACTAAAGTTCCTCATTTTTCAAAAGTTATTGCTCGATCATATTAGAGAACTCCCTATATGATTTTTGTACATTGCTTTCTCTTCTTTACAACATTTACTATATTTTATATAAATTTTCGAAAACTCAAACAAAATTGTCGAGTCACTGTTTTTTTTTGTGTAGATTATTTTGCACAATCTGCATTTTTGGATAATCTCCAAGAACTGACTATATGGAAAAAATTGGGGGCAAAGCCCGAGAATGACGTCAAAGATTGTAAAATTTCCAAAGAGGTTAGTTAGCATTTGCTAGGATTAATCAACGCTGTAAAACTGCTAAAAGTAGAATCGACAAGGATTGAAACTTCAGGGACAATAATGACGTCATAGATAGGAAGATACTATACTGAAACAATAATGGTATTTGCAATAATACCAATATAGCATCAATTATGGATCCAGAATATTGCGGCATCTGTTCAAAAAGAATAACCAAAAAAACAGCTGGTGTGCAGTGCAGTAAATAGTCTCATTCTAGCTGTGGAAACTAAGTACTTTAATGGCTTGAAGGAGACCTTTGTGTGCGTAATTTGTGCGCAAAAATATTCTCCGAAAACTGTATCCTGACTAAATTGATGTCGAAAAATAATAGTCCACGACAGCCAAATTACAACGAGAAGAACCATGATCAATTTAAAACGAATGTTATTTTCCCGAGTAAAAATGCATTGAAAAAATCACTAGCGGCTCCTATTGTAGCATCGATACTTATGGCTGTTGTAGAAAATATAACGGTGGAAAGAAAAAACTGTCCAGGTTCTGACCTGAGTTGTCTCATATGTGATGGAACGACTAAAGACAGCCCCTCGTTTGATCGTCATCAGTGCTTGCACCGCATCAATTGCGGCCTGCGCCGCAATTGATGCAGACATAGTTCTCGCTCAGCAGGAGCCCTTGGTACGATTCTTTCTTTTTATCTGTGAAAAGGGCTTAAACCAGCGTAGTAAGAGTGGGTCAAAATGGCCCAGTATTGATGTATCTGCTCAATACAGTAGCATTGTTACCAGCCGAGTCACGCAGACTCAACAAGAGTATCTTCAGTCCATTCATATAAATGAAGAGATTCATAACATCACACAGGGGGGCCTTCAGAATCGCCCCCCTCCCCGAAATTTTTTGAAATGTTTAATTTCCCCATTGTTTCTTGAGATTTCAAGAAAAAGTAGGACATTTATTAAGAATCTAGATACATGTGTGAAGCCTTTTTTTTTGGGATTTTACAGCATGCAAATATCCGGTCAAATCACTGCCCAATTATTAACCCATTTTCTGTCTACATTTTTACCTTTTTTGAAGTCATTGCCGATTGTACTTTTTTTTGTAAAGGGAGTTTGCTTCCCATAGCAAAATAGAATTATCCTTGATATTAGGGCGTTTATCCCCCCTTTTCAGGATAAAGTACAGCTTTTAATGGATCAATTTTGGAAACTATCATTTTTCATTAAAATCGACGTTTTCGCAATAGAAGAATTACCCCCCATAGCACCCATATTGCACTCTTAACCCTAAAATCTCCCTTGCAGAGGGATATAAAGGATTAATCACTAGTTTTAAGTCGCTATGAACCTGAGCCTAAAACGTACTTTTGAGGCTTCAATCTTCTTCCCCTCATCTGCTACAATACTACAGATTCAAGTTAATCTGTATTTTCCGATATACGTGCTTTTTGCATTTATCAGTTACTAAACAAGAAAATGCTACTTTATTTCTGCTGTTTCGAAGGTTTTGCCCCCCCCCCCCCGAAAAAACTACTGCGTATGTGCCTGTCCAGAACCCATTATTTCTGCTAGAATGAGACTCCTCCCCAAATTCTACGAAGATGGGTTCAATATGATTGCCTATAGTGAAAAATTTAATAAACAGGGACCTGTCACACGAAAAAACAAAATTCTCACATTTTCGTATCTCAGGCTTGAAAGTTCGGTTAAGCGGTTCTTGAATATCAAAAACTTGACGATGCAATTTTTTCCTGAGATCAGATCCCTTCGGGGGGGGGGGAGTTCTCTCTTTTTTTGTGAAATGACGCATATTTATTTAAATTAATTGAACTTAATAAATCTAACATATTTGGAATCAGAATAAAACGGAGATTTTTTTATATATGTATATTTTGCTTCCAAAATCCGTTTTCTTCCGATTGCTATTGACATGGATCGTTGTTTAATTCTAATTCGTTACCCCTAACAATTCGCAAAAGAGAGACAACGAATTGATTCGGAGGAAGTACTTCGGGTTTTAAATTTTATTCGTTCCTTTGCAAAATGAATTGAACTAATTTGGTGCTTTGTATCAGTGTTTTTTGAGCTGATCAAAGTTTGTGTCATGCAATTTTTGGTAGAAAAATTCCTTCATGAGATGTATCAGTTTGAAGTCTAAAGGGGTTGACAACTTCAGTAGTAAGGTACACACTAAAACCAAAAATATGCCGATACCAATTGTGAGACATAAAGAAGAGTTTTAAGCAACAGTCAGCTGTAAGCTCATAACTATCTTCGGCAATGAGGGGTTCGTAACTTTGCTACTTGGTGTACCTGTTATTTTTCTCCGGTGTATTTGACGGTAAGACGAATTTAGTTCCAGTGGTAAGACATGTAGGGGACTTGTAAGTAATAATCGACTGTTAGGCTACAGGCATCTTGAGTGATGAGGGGTTAGCAACTTTTACTATTTGCAATGAGGAGTTTGCAACTTTAGCGAGTTAGTGTACCTAGTATTTATTTTAAGATCCTTACAGATTAACAACTTCAGCGTTTAAGCGAAGCGAGGAAAGAAAACCAAAGTGTTGCTTTCGCAACACTTTACTTGGTGAAGCCGAACAAAGGTTACCGTAACATCTCACGTTGCCCATGCAACGTAGAGCTAGTTTACTCTATATATAAGCAATTTAAAATGATGTCATCACGTTGTACTGATGTCATATAATCCTGTAGTGGCGCAGTGGGTTTTAACTTAGCTTGGTAATAAGGGACCCAGAGATATAACTTTGATGGAGCAACACACTGCAAGGCCGACGCGGGAACCCTATTAGTTAAGAAGCGTCGTTAATCCGATCTTTCAACTGCTTAAGATGTCATTTAACATGATGTAATCTATATATATATATATATATATATATATATATATATATATATATATATATATATATATATATATATATATATATGTATATATATATATATATATATACATATATATAAATAAGTTGTTTGTCGAGTGACGTCATTGTAAGGATTGAGCATTATGACGTCATGTATGTATTCTGTATGTTTATATATGACGTCAAAGGCTTTGTATATGACGTCATTATAAGTATATAAGAAGGCGCTTCAAAGATAAATTTTTAGTATAGATCTTAAAATGACAGAAGAAACAGCCGAGGAAGCTGCTCAAACAGTTAATTCAAAGAGAAATCTTAGTATAAATCCTACAATGGCAGAAAAAACACCCGAGGAAGCTGCTCAAAGGGTTAATGCCAAAAGGCTTGCGGCTAAAGAACGCAAAACCGCGCAGTTAGATGAAAATCGATCTGGACAGCGAGAGTCAAAACGTATCAAAATTGAAAATGATAGCGATGATGATTGGGTTTGGGATTTTGACTTGGATAAGGTCATCAATGCCTACCAGATTTTAGTTAAAAAAACAAAGGTTCGGCGATATGTATTTCATAGTGACGAAAGACAAGCCAATGTAAAACAAACCAAACAACTCAAAAGTGATACCGATGATAAAAAAAAACGACGTTGAAAGGACTATTGTTTCCCAGTTGCAACATCTTTTCCACAAAAATAACAATTTAGTGCTTCTGTTCAAAACAGCAATCGAATGGATGCCTACTGATACGCAACTATCAACGAAGTGGCAATCGTTATGGTCAGTGATCAGTTCCTTACCTCGAGATAATATTTTTTTATAGGCGAAACAATCAGTTGAGAAGAATTGCTTAAACTCGTCGATGCTACGATGCCCTACAATATCCTATCATTTTTTGGGATGGAGCCGACGGCTATCACTTTAATATTAAATTGATAAATCCAGCCACTAACAAAGAAATGTCCTTTTTGCAACCTAGTCCCCCATCACCCCCAAAGACATCAGATCAAAATTCTGAGATACATTATTTCACCATGGTCGAAAGGCCCATTAAATATAATGCCCGATGACATGACACTCACGGCTCCTAGACCAAGGGGTGTAAGTATGGCAACTAGCTTACTACCGTTTGACGTAATTTTGTAACGGAAAAGGTTGAGGTTTGTTTGATTTTCTGCATCTTATTGTCTTAATACTTTCAGGTATCGCTGTCTGGGTCGTAAAGGTGGCAAAGCTTTTTCAGTTTTGTTTTCCGGCTATTGTGGACCTTGATTTACTTTTAATTAGATTGCAGGGATTGCAGTCATGACTGATACTTTTTTTTGCAAAATTTTCCTTTTTGACCTCCATTTTACTTCGGACGCGCTTCAGTATAAAATAAGATTATTATTATTATTAGTTATCATTTACGGTTTCTTAAATATTAGGTTTTTCTAAAAAGTAAAGGTTATTGCAAAAAGCAAATTCTAGGAATTTTGGGAAAAATCTTAAAGCCTCTCAAAACTGGTGTGGGCGAATGAAAAGTGCACAATTGTAATCACCCTGGTCAAACATCTTTACAGTGGGGTTTCCATCCCATCTGCCTTGAAAATCCAAAAAAAAAAACATTTTGAAGTTTGTATCACAGATGACTTTTAATTTCTCCATTAGGCTACTAGCGCGGCACTGGAACGTTGCAGGGAGCTGTTCGATGTTGTTCAACGTTCAACGTTGTTTCAACGTTGCAACAGAAACGTTGAAACAGCAGATGTTCAACAACAAGCAGCTGTTCAACGTTGCAGGGAGCTGTTCATTTAAAAAATAATGCTTGTATCTAGTCACTTTTAAACATTTGTTTTGATAGCGCCAAGTAAAACCCCAATTTTTCACACACAAAAAGTGTTTTTTTTATTTGGTAGTATGTTTAATGTCATCATGTTAAATGACATCATAAGTAATTATGTGATCGGATTAACGACGCATCTGGACTACTAAGGTCCCCGCGTCGGCCGTGCAGTGTGTTGCTCCACCAAAGTTTGATCACTGGGTCCCTTACCACCAAGCTAAGTTCAAACCCTCTGCACCACAACAAGACTATATGACATCTTTACAACGTGATGACATCATTTTGAATTGTTTACATTTAGAGTGAATAAATTGCTTTAATGTTGTGTTATCCGATGTTTTGGGAAAAAAATACTAATTAATATTTAATTACCGTTAATGATAATTCAGTTCCGTGGTACACCCTAAATCTTTGCGAATTCAATGATTATTTATGATATTAGCAATTATAGGTTGTCTAAGAAACTAATAATGACCTTTGTAATTCCTGCTCTGGCCCTAGGGTTGTGTGTATCACCGATTGAAAAACACCGGTATGATGCACCAAATTAGTTCCATTTTATTTTGCGAAGGAAGTAATAACATTCAGAACCCGAAGTACCTCTTCCGAATCAATTCGTTGTCTCTTTTTTGAATTGTTAGGGATAACGAATTAGAAGTAAACAACGATCCACGCCAATAATAATCGAAAAAACGGAATTTTGGAAGCAAAATATACATACATAAAAAAAAATTTCCGTTTTATTCTGATTCCAACTATATTAGATTTATTAAGTTCAACTAGTTGAAGTAAATATGCGTCCTTTCAAAAAAAGAGAGAACGTTCCCCCGAAGTGGTCTGATCTCAGGGAAAAATCGCATAGTCAAGTTTTTGATGTTCAAAAAGCCCTTAACCGAATTTTCAAGCCTGAGATACGAAAATGTGAAAATTTTGTTTTTTTCGTTTGACAGGTCCCTGTTTATTAAATTTTTCACTAGAAGTAATCATATCGGACCCATCTTCGTAGAATTTGGGGAGGAGTCTCATTCCAGCAGAGATTTTGGGTTTTTGTCTCATTCATAGGAGCTTAAATTAATCAGGGGGCATCGAGGCTCCTGCACTTATCATTATTTTGCCCCTTCGTGCCATTCCGACGAAGCTTAGTGTTGTGTCGCAATTTCAAGAAATTCAGTTTAATCAACTGATTGAAATGTTAAAAAAAAGTAGTTTCAAAGGTAGTGTGACCCGTATAAAGAGAAAATAAGGAATTTATGCGAAGTGTAAACAGCACTCGTTATAATGATTTCATGAAAAGAACGAGCAGATACTTTAAATCCAGTAAAGAACAACCCGTGTCTATAAGAGAGAGACAATGGTTTATTAAGAAAAGAAACAAAACAAAACAACTAAATGGCCCGAAGCGAAGCTTGTATGGGTTTAGAACCCCAACACACATACAAATAAAAACAATAGTTGCTGAAATTTTGAAATTTCTGGTAACAGTATATGTATCAAAATAATTTACTCTCCTTATATATATTAATGTAAAAATACTATCCGAAGAAGAAGTTTTTCAAGTTATAGTAAAGAGCTATATGAATCTTAAGATCAGCAGAAAGAAATTCCTATAATAATTCAAACTCAAAATAACCAGAATTTACTACTAAAGAATAAATTAAGCCCGAAACGAGCAGGAATTAAATATACAACCATAGCAGCTCGTAAAACGAGTAAAAGTCAAATTAAATACTCAAATCCAGCTTAAAATGGACAAATATCACTACGAACAAGAATTTGGCTGCTGGCCTTTTCTCCGACTGTAAAGTTCTAAAGCCTCCTGCATCATTTGCGTTTTATTGATAAGTAAATGTGTCTTGAAGTCCTTCGGAAGAAATAATACAATTAAGCTGAATATTTGGTATATAATGATATTAATTGCTGAAATCTCAGTAGTTCAATATTTTATTTCACTGTAGTTTTATTTTTGTTTTCAATCGTTTAAATACAAAAGAAAATATTTGTAATATAATTCGTTTTCATTGAAGCGCAAATGACGTAGTAGGCTTTAGACTTACAGCTCTGGAAGGGGCCAGTAGCCAAACCCTTGTTCGTAGTGGTTTTTGTTCGTTTTAAGCTTGATTTGAATATTTAATTTAAGTTTTACTCGCTTTAAGATTTATTTTTTCATTTATATTAGTACCTGGTTGTTTGTAATTGTTTATATAATTTCTGTTCGTTTTGGGTTTCGTTTATTCTTTAACAGTAATTTCCGGTCATTTTGAGTTTGAATTATTACAGAAGTTTATTTATTATTCTTATTCCGAAAGTTTTTTTTTATTAATTTCTTTTTGCTTTTGATTTCCAAAGTTTTATATTATTCAACATTCACCATTGCAGCATCAATTTTTTTTTCAACATCAAAGTTTCAAAGTTCAACGTTCCCTGAAAGTAGTCGCAAATAGATGTAGTAGCAGTTAAAATCAGTCCAAGTCACAGTTGCAAGTTGTCGCAGCTGGAAGTAGTCACAGTTGCGATCATAACCGGTCTCATTTGTAGATTTTGCCTCAATGCCCTTAGCCTTTTTGGACGTATCCAGAATCAAACATTCCTCCCTTTTCTTATTGATAAATTCTACTTGTACAAAATGAACAAATTACGTAATTCCTTGTCCCTGGGGCTGTGGGTACATATCATCCCCACAGACTTAGCTATTAGACGTTCTTACTATTTCGACTAAAATATCTTTTTAAGATCTCTATCAGTGTTAAGAAGAGAATCTAAAAGGGCAAGAGGTGGGAGGGTAGGTGTCCTTCGTTTCTTTTCAACATGCCTCCCAGCTCGCTTTTGAAGTTTCAACTTAACACCCTTAGCCATTCCTTAGATAATGCTGTTGTTTCCTCTCAAAAACCCTCCTGCATAAAGCGTACTTTGATTGTGCTCAACATCCTCAACGTTTTTTACCCTTGATGCTCTTAGCCTTTTTGGAGACTCAGGATCAAACATACCACCTTCCCTCAGTAACCAACAATGTACATAAACAATGGGCAACTTATATAACTTACACTAGCCCCAGCTCTGGGGCTTAAATCATTCTCGGAGGTATAGTTATTAGACTTATCGAATATTTTGAACAAGATTGCTATTCCTATATTTCCATAAGATATCTGTAAAGGGAGGGTATCGAAAAAGGGAATAGGAGTGGGACTGGTTGTCCTCTGGCTACTTTTCACATATTCCTCAACATACTCTGAAAGTTTAAACTGAATACCCTTAGCTGTTCTTGTGATACTGCAGACACGCTTTTTTGATAAACAGGACCCAGATAGTATCTTTAGGTTTAGTTTAACATTCCCGAAGTTTTATATTAGTACTCTTAGGCTTTTCGAACCCGCCTAGAATAAAACCCTCAGTCATTTCTTAGATATTGATGATATGTCCATCGGACAAAAAGTACATACACAGTGTGTTTTATTGTGTTCAGCATCCCTCTCGAAAGCTGTTGGAGTTATGTTACCTCCACAGGCATAGTTATTCGAGCTTTTGACTACTTCGAACAAGATGTCTATTTGAAATTTTTGATCAAACATTTTTGGAAGGATTGTAACTAAAAGGCATAGGAGGGGCTGGCAGCCCTTCAACCCCTTTTCAACATTCCCTCTCAACATGCCCTGAAAGTTTTAGCTCAGTACCTTCAGCTGTTCTTAAAATATTGATGATCCTCCTTTTTAATAAAGTGGATGCACATAGTGCCTTTTGATTTAGTAAAACATAACCCTGTAGATTCTCCAATGTGTCAGCATAATGCCCTTAGCCTTTTCTGATGTGCCCAGAATAAAATATTTCCCCTTTTCCTAATGGTAAGTGCTACACGTGAACAATTGGCAAATGGTATAATTCATAAGCCTTGCTCCGGGGCTGCTGCCCTTTCATCCTTGCTTTACTTACTTAATGGGGCATGGCATTCCTGGAAGTATATCTGTTAGACCTTTTGACTAGTTTGAACAAAATGACAATTCCAAAATGTCACCAGTGTTGAATACACCGTGCACCTAAAAAAGCAGGGAGGGGGGTCTGGTTACTCTAAAATATCTTTTTAATGCCTCTAAATATCTTGTGATTCGTAACTTAGTACCCTCAGTAGCTCTTTAAATATTGCTGATATTCCCTTCTCATAGTCAGCCGGCACAAAGTGTTTTGGTTATGTTTGGCATCCCTTTCAACATTTTTTTAAGGTTTCACCTTAATATCTTAAGCCTTTTGGAGACCCAAGATGAAACATGCCCTCTTTTCCAATACAAATCTTTGTGTGTTAAAAATATGCAAAACGCATAACTTATGGCCCTTGTGGGTGAGGTTTGTCAACCCTGGAGAAACAGTTTAATTTCCAATCAAAGTTTAAGCGACCACCCCGTCCATAAAAACCTTATATGATAACAATAAGCAGCTTGCAAAACTTAAGACCTAGGTTCGGGGGGCTAGGGGTTTCAACCGCGGAAGAACAATTGTTTTTTCTTCGGGCTATTTGAAACAAAATGGCTACCTCAAAATTTTGACTGGATGCATTTGGGGAAAAGGGGTGTTCGAGAGGTGAGGGCTGGTTTCCTCTGATCACTTCGGACTCTTTAAAAATGAACTAGAGCTTTTGCTTTCCAATCAGATGATTCCCTTCCAAAGTTAATACGACCACCCCTAACAAATAAAACTTATATGTTAACAATGGGCAACTTGTATAAGCTACAGCCCTTGCCCTGGGGCTGTGGGGATTCGTCAACCCTTGAGTTTACAGTTACTTGAATTTTGGACTATATTAAATACAGAGGCTATATCAAAATTTTGATTTGATATGTTTGGAAATAAGGGCGTGAGAGGGGGGCTCATTTTCGACTCTTAAAAAGGGCACTGCAACTTTATATTTCCAATCAAGTGAGCCCCTTCCAAAGCTTATACGACCATCCCTTCCATAAAAACCTTTTATGATAACAATAGGCGACTAGCATAACTTATAGCCTTTTCCCTGTGGGCCGACGGGTTATCAAACTTAGAACCTTAGTTATTTGACCGTCGGACTGTTTAGAATTAAAATGACCAAATTTCCATTGGAAGTATTTGGGGAAAAAGCGTCGGGTGGATCACTTTTGGCTCTTAAAGAAGGAACTAAAATTTTCGATTTTAAATTGATGTGATTTAGTCATTTCACCTTTAAACTATTTTAAACAAAATGGCTATCTCAAAATTTCGATCGGCTGTAGTTGGGGGAAAAAGGTTGGGAGGGGGGCTAATTGCCCTCCGATCATTTTTGACTATTAAAATGGCACTAGAATTTCTGAGTTCCAATTGAATAAGCCCCCTTCCTTCGAAGTTGATACGACCACCCCTTCCACATTAAGTGCCTCTGGGAAAAAAAATATTAAAGCATTGTTGTCTTTACTTAGCGTTGCCTCTCATATTGTAAAATGCTTTAGGTTTAAAGGTATCAATCAAGATTTATCCACGCAGGTAATTTTTTAACGTCATAACCCTTTTCATATTAAATTAAATGAAGAAATTAAATTTAGTATCTTGGATAAATCTTAGCATTAAATTAAAAGCAAGCAGAAAATAAAGTTCGTGAAAACACTCATTCCCTACAAGTCAGGTCTGTCAGGTCAGACCTGACAAGTCATGTCAGGTCTATAAATAGGAGACTATGAGTGATTTTTCCCTCTGACAGTAAATTTTAATCTAATAGAGTTGTCATCTTGTCCTTAATGGATTTTTTTTTTTAGCTCCATAGATCCAGCGACAGAAGAAGATACTCTAGCCGAAGCTTTAGGGAACTTCAGTCAAAATGGTATTATGATGAAACGAGAAGCGTCAAAAACCTTGACCATTAATTCATATCATCCTGTCAAATGTGGTGAATGTGGCACCGAAGTGGCAGTCTATGATCAGGACGAGATTTATCACTTTTTTAATGTGA